>NC_053023.1:704350644-704481918 GCF_003073215.2 Triticum urartu
GGCGGACTGAACACGCCGAAGAACAAGGTCGCCTTCCTCGAAACTTCTGGCATTAACTTTGCGGCTATGGTAGCGGCGCAAAGCTTGCTGGTAACGAGCAGCTCGTACAGCAGCCTGAAGACGGTCTTCCTCAAGGAGCAGCGCGTCATCTTGTCGCAGCTGCTCTTGCTCAAGCTCGTCATAAGCGAGCACTCGAGGTGACCTGTATACGAGTTCCGTGGGGAGAACTGCCTCTGCTCCGTAGACTAGAGAGAAAGGTGTCTGTCCAGTGGCTCGATTTGGCGTCGTCCTGATCGACCAAAGAATCAGCGGCAGCTCCTCGATCCAGTTTCTTCCGCACTTGTGCAGCCTGTCGAAAGTTCTAGTCTTGAGCCCGCGCAACACTTCAGTATTTGCCCTCTCCGCTTGACCGTTGCTTCTCGGGTGAGCAACAGAAGCGAAGCAGACCTTGGCGCCAAGATCGTGGACGTACTGCATGAAGGTGCGGCTCGTGAATTGCGTACCGTTGTCGGTGATTATCCTGTTAGCGATCCCGAAGCGGCAAACAATCGACCTGAAGAACTTGGCTGCTGACTGTGCTGTCACCTTCCTCACTGGTTCCACTTCCAGCCACTTTGTGAACTTGTCGATTGCAACGTACAAGTACTCAAAGCCCCCGATTGCTCGGGGAAAGGGGCCGAGGATGTCGAGCCCCCAGACCGAAAATGGCCAGGATAAAGGGATCGTCTGGAGAGCTTGAGCTGGTTGGTGTATCTGCTTGGAATGGAACTGGCACGCTTCACACTTGGTTACTTGTGCAGTTGCATCCTGGAGGGCTGTCGGCCAAAAGAAACCTTGCCGGAAAGATTTGCCGACAAGTGCTCTTGCACCAATGTGGTGTCCACATATGCCTCCATGTATCTCTGCCAACAGCTTTTGTCCGTCTTCCCGGTGAATACACTTCAATTTCACACCGTTTAGTCTTCTTCTGTACAGTGTCTTGTCGACAAACCGGTACATACTTGACTGCCGGGCTACTCTTTCCGCTTCTTCTTGCTCTTCGGGAAGTTCTCCTGTTTGAAGGAAATGGACAATCCGTTGTGCCCATGCTGGAGCTTGTGGCTCGACAACAAGGACTAAAGGCAAATCTGCTGCTGCGGGAACATCCGCTTCTACGGCGAGAACCTGCGGTCCTACCGGAGCTTGACGTTCCCCGGCAAGCTTGCCGGAGCAAAACTTGTCGGGAGCTTCTGCTTCAACGGAACAAACCCTAGGGCTTGCCGGAGCAGACTGTTCCTCAGCGCTCTTGGCGTTGATCTTGGGGACCTTCTTGGCGGCGGCTTCGGGAAGCTCTGCCGGCAAATAGTCACCAGAAATCAACTTCCTCTTCTTGCTCTGTCCAGTTGATGGCGTTACAGATGGTTGAGTCAGCTTGAGCACAAAGATCCCTGGTTCCATAGGTAACTTAAGTGCGGCGCACTTTGATAGGCCATCGGCAATGGCGTTCTGAGCCCTTGGAACATGCTCCATCTGTAGGCCGTCAAAGTGCTCTTCTAGCTTTCTCACTTCATCGACGTAGGCTTCCATCAACGGACTCTGATAGCTCTTGTTCACTTGGCGGACGACAAGCTGCGAGTCACCCCTGACAATGAGCTTCTTGATCCCAAGGTCTGCCGAGATCTTGAGGCCGGCAAGAAAGCCTCCATACTCTGCAGTATTGTTAGTTGCTTGCTCCTTGGGAAAGTGCATCTGGACTACGTACTTGAGGTGCTCTCCGGTGGGTGCGACAAGCAGCACGCCAGCGCCGGCGCCTTGCAGCGAAAAGGCACCATCAAAGTACATCAGCCACTCTTTGCTTGCTTCCTTGACGGGGATGCTCGTTTCTGGAATTTCTTCATCTGGTGTTGGCATCCATTCTGCTATGAATTCTGCCAATGCTCTGCTTTGGATAGTTGAAGTACTCTTAAACTTGAGGCCAAAGCTTGACAGTTCCAGTGCCCACTCAACAATCCTGCCTGTCGCTTCTGGATTCTATAGTATCCTCTTCAGCGGAAAGCGAGTGACAACTGTGATCTCATGTGCTTGGAAGTAATGGCGCAGCTTTCTCGAGGCCATGAGAAGGCCGAAAAGCAATTTCTGCACGCCAGAGTACCTTGACCTAGCCCCCTGCAGGAGGGAACTGACAAAGTAAACTGGGCGCTGCACCATTTTCTTCTGTATCTCCTCGCGCATCTGCGCAGATCCATCTTTGTCGGGACCAGAGCTTGTCGGGGAAGCCTCCTGCTTGTCGCTGGATGCGCCTACCGTGGTTGCTGGCTCGTCATCTGCCTCCCTTTCTGCCACTAACGCAGCACTAACCACTTGATTGGTTGCTGCTATATACAGCAGCAACTTCTCTTGTGGCTTAGGTGCGATAAGTATTGGAGGGGAGGACAGGTATCTCTTCAAGTCTTGCAGCGCAGCCTCCGCTTCCGGAGTCCATTTCATTGGACCTGCCTTTTTCAATATTTTGAAAAACAGCAGGGCGCGCTCAGCAGACCTAGAGATAAACCTGCTGAGAGCAGCCACGCAACCGGCAAGTCTTTGTACATCCTTGACGCGCTTTGGTGCTTCAATCTGCTCAATGGCCTTGATCTTGTCGAGATTGGCTTCAATTCCCCGCTGAGACATGAAGAACCCGAGAAGCTTGCCGGAGGGGACTCCAAACACACACTTCTCGGGGTTGAGCTTGAGGCTGATCTTGCGCAGATTTGCAAAGGTCTCGTCTAAATCTTGGATCAGAGTTGCCTTGTCCTTGCTCTTGACCACTATGTCATCCATATAGGCTTCTACATTTCTGTGTATTTGTGGCTCAAGAGCGACTTGGACTACTCTTGCAAATGTTGAACCAGCATTTTTTAAACCGAAAGGCATCCGTATGAAACAATACGTGCCACATGGAGTAACAAATGCGGTCTTCTCCTCATCCTCTTCTGCCATGAAGATCTGATGGTATCCTGAGTATGCGTCAAGAAATGAAAGCAAATCACATCCGGCTGTGGAGTCAACAATTTGGTCAATGCGCAGCAAAGGAAATGGGTATTTGGGACAAGCTTTGTTAACATCGGTAAAGTCGATACAAAGTCTCCATTTCCCGTTTGCCTTGCGCACGACTACAGGATTGGCCAACCACGTAGGATGGAGCACTCCTCTGACAAGGCCTACTGCTTCCAACTTCTTGATCTCTTCTGCGATGAATTCTTGGCGCTCCACTACTTGCTTCCTGACCTTCTGGTTGACGGGCCGCGCATGAGGACAAACGGCAAGGTGGTGCTCAATTACTTTCCTGGGAACACCGGGGATGTCAGACGGTTGCCACGCAAACACGTCGACATTCGCCCGCAGGAAAGCAATGAGCGTGCTTTCCTATTTGGGGTCGAGAGTGGCACTGATGGTGAAGGTACCACCAGTGCGGTCCTTCTTGGCGGACACCTTCTTGGTCTCTGGTGGAGCTGCCATTGTCTTCTTACACTTGCCGGTGGAGCTCGATGGTGCGTCCTCGACGGCAGCGCAGCACTCCGAAGAGGTGCGCTTGCCGGAGTGGGCATCAGAACTCTTGCCGGACTTGGTCTTCTTCTTCCCCCCGGGAGCTTCAACGGCAAGTGACTTGCAATCTGCTGCGGCTGCCGCTTCCCGGTAGATCTTGTCGGCGCAGATAAGAGCATCCTTCTTGTCGCCAGGGACAGAGATGACGCTTATCGGGCCTGGCATCTTCAGCATGTTGTATGCGTAGTGAGAGGCTGCCATGAACTTGGCGAGTGCTGGACGGCCAAGTATCCCATTGTAAGGCAATGGAATATCGGCAACGTCAAAAGTGACCCTCTCAGTCCTGAAGTTCAGCTCGCTGCCAAATGTTACTGGCAACGTGACCTTCCCCTTCGGCTTGCTCCTTCCCGGGTTGACTTCCCGCACCCACTGCTTGAGTTGGCGGTGCGAAGTATGCAGAGAAGTACCGCCGTCAACGCACAAGACCTTCATGGCTTTCTGGAACTCCTACTCGCTGGTCTCGACATCATCCATATCTTCGTCGTCGTCGTCATCTTCATCCTTATCGCGGCCGCGGGGAGGTCTGTCTCCTTGCCGCTGCTTGGCCTTGCCGCGGCGCCCTCCCCGGCCGGCGCGCTTCTTGCCAGATTCTCCAGCGCCTCCTTGGGCCCTCTCCTTGTCTCGTCGCTTGTACTCAGCCTTTTTTTGCTGGACAAGCTGCTCGACCTTCTTGCAGCTCTGGAGGTCATGGCCCTTGGTGCGGTGGATCTTGCAGTACTGCTTGTCGGTGCCGTCCTGCTTGTCGGCGACCGCCACAGCCTGGCAGTTGGTGCATGCGGCAATCTCCTTGCCGGAGCTACCAACTTTGGCTTTCTTGGCGCCACCTTCGTTGCCGGACTGCTCAACGACTAGCACATCTTTGCCTTTCTTCTTCCTGTTCCGCCACCGGTTTTTCTTTGCCGGGGCAGCATCCTCGCCGTCAGATCCTCCTGTTCCTGCATTCTCTCCGGGGAGTTTCCTCCCTTCCTCAGCACGTGCACACTTGTCGGCCAGGGCATACAGCTCACTGACGTCTCTGATCTTGCACATCGCCATCTCCTCCCGCATCCTGCGGTTACGCACGTTCTGATGGAACGCGCTAATGACCGCGGCAGGGTGGACATCTGGGATGTTGTGCTGTACATGGCTGAATCTCTGAATGTACTTGCGCAGGGGCTCTCCTTCCTTCTGGGCGAGCAGATGAAGGTCACTCTCTTGGCCATGAGGTTTGTGGCCGCCTGTAAAGGCGCCGACAAACTGATGGCATAGGTCTGCCCAGGAGGATATGGAGTTGTCCGGCAAGTGCATGAGCCAGGACCTGACATTGGGCTTGAGCACTAGCGGGAAGTAGTTGGAAAGGATCTTGTCGTCCCGTCCCCCGGCAGCATGCATCGTGATGGTGTAGATGCTGAGGAACTCCGACGGATGCAACTTGCCGTCGTACTTCTCTGGTACGTCTGGCTTGAAATTCTTCATGCTGGGCCACTGGACTTGCTGCAGCTCACGAGTGAACGCAGGGCAACCTACCGTGTACGGCAAGTCGCCTGGTTCCCCTGGCGCATGCATGTCGACAGAGGGCCCAACGCGCTAGTCTGATTGACGTCAGGCTTCTCTTCGGCGCTCGATGCGAGTACGAGCGTCTTCTTGTTGTTGTTCGTGAAGAACTTGGCGCTGATCTCGACGAGCTCGTGGATCTGATGACGCGGTGGAGTCGCTGTCGAGGTGGATCCGGCGAGTCGGCGATCTTGGCCTTCGGGGCGGAGAGTGCACAGTAGTTGCACCCCCACCGGTCTTGTCGCCACCGGCTCGTGCCTGGCTGACTTGCCGCGACTGCGACGTGCTCGGCTGCCGTTGAGTGTCGCCGTTGGCAAAGCCGATGAGACTCTGGATGGTGGCCCTCCAGTCGTCGATCTTGTCTGCTGTTGGAGGGTAGTCTAGGAGCAGTTGAGCTCGCGCCAAAGCTTCTACTGCAGTGGCGGGTGGTGGTGGCGAACGGTGCAAGGAGCGGGATATGCTCGGACTTCTAACTATGTTAGAAGGAGCAGTATCCCGTCCAGGCGACCGCTCCTCGCTTGTGCCAGCATGTTGGTGTGCATGCTGGTCTAGAGCACTCCGAGACCCACCAGCTCGATCTTGGTCCAGCAAACGCATGGTACCGTGAGTACCATGACGCTGCCGGTCCCGTGCCTCCTGAAGTGGGCGCGGTGCATGTACGGACGCCGAGGTCTTGGAGTGCGCCCGGTCGTTGTGGGAGCCGGCTACGCCGCCGATGTGCAGCGCAGCCTTGTCCTTGGACCTGGCAGCACCGTGAGCTCCCTCGTCGACGCCCGTTCTTCCGCCGGTGCCTGCCCCCTCAGCCGTTTGCTCCAGCGGTGGTGGGTTCGGCGCGGACGGAGCAGCCGCCTCTGAAGCCTTCTTCTTCGGCGGCATGTCGATGAAGATGATGAAGATCTAGCTCGCGTGAACGCCGGATCTGGTTCACACAACCTCGACGCCCCCTACCTGGCGCGCCAAAGATGTCGGGGGACTGATCCACGAACACCTATGGGACCGGCGAGCCGAGTCCCTTTCGGTTCGGCGGGGGCGTAGGTCGCACGAAGAGCAGATCGAGGCGAAACACACGAGCAGTTTACCCAGGTCCGGGCCGCACGGATGCGTAAAACCCTACTCCTGCTTTGTGGTTTGTATTGAGTTCTTGCTCGGGAGCGTGGAGTGCTACAGTACACACCAGCAGCTAACGAGACCGAGCCTGAGTGTTCTGTTTTCCGAACCCCTTCTACGTTGCGCATGGGCCTCCTTTTATATGCTCAAGGGGTCACCGACAGGTGGCAACGTAGACAAGGGTAAAAATGGAAAGGTGCTGCGGTTGGTACAGCTACCTGCTACATTATATCATACCTAACCCTGACGGCAGGGGACAAGGGCCTTAAATGCCCGTCTGCGTCGCCTAAACAGTGTAACAGGGACCGTCAGGGACGCCACCGCTCGCCACGATGGCAATTTTGTCAGTGCCGCTCGCCACTACGCACCGCTGGCTGCACAGCCGCCCGCCACGCACGCCTGGAAGGGTCCCAGAGCGACCCGTTGGTGGATGTGCTGGAGCGCGGGCACAGAGTGGTGGCTTGCCGCGACAAGCGCCTTGCCACGGTCATTGTCTTGTCGCGTCCGGGAGCTTGTCGCTCACCGGGCCTTGCCGGGACGCGCGGCGCGTCGCGGCAAGTTCCTCGAGATGCCTTGGTTGGCCTTCCCGGCAAGCTCCTCTTGCCGGGGTATTGAGATGCCTTGGTTGGCCTTCCCGGCAAGCTCCTCTTGCCGGGGTCTTGACTTGGATACTTTGTTCTTGAATGGCTCCAAAGGAACCACGGAGGACCTTGGCGGTCACCCGGCAAGCCTTGCCGCGGGATGCTGCGACTGCCTGTGCACAAGTTCGGGATACTAGGGTACCCCTACTCTAGTACACCGACAGCGGTGGTTTAGGAATAGTCCAATCATCATAATTTTTCAATATGTTATTCAATAATTCTTCAGCTTGACCAACAGTTCGTTCCCTGAAAACACAACCAACACAACTATCTAGGAAAGTCCCTAGAAGCATCGGTTAGTACATTATAGAAGATATCAAGTATTTCATTTTTCTTAAGTGGATGATCAGGCAAAGCATTAAGTAATTGGCAAAGCCTCCTCCAAGCTTGTGGGAGACTCTCTTCTTTGATTTGCACAAAATTAAATATTTCCTATAAGGTAGCTTGTTTCTTATGAGCAGGAAAATATTTTTCAGAGAAGTAATAAATCATATCCTGGGGACTACGCACACAACAGGAGCAAGAGTATTGTACCAAGCTTTAGCATCACCCTTTAATGAGAACGGAAATACTTTGAGAATAAAGTAATAGCGAGTTTTCTCATCATGAGTAAAAAGGGTGGCTATGTCATTCAACTTAGTAAGATGTGCCACAACAGTTTCAGTTTCATAACCATGGAAAGGATCAGATTCAACCAAAGTAATTAACTTTGGGTCAACAGAGAATTCATAATCCTTATCATCAATAAAGATAGGTGAAGTAGCAAACTTAGGATCACATTTCATTCTGGCATTTAGAGATTTTTCTTTATACTTGCATAATAATTCTCTAGATCATCTCTATCTCTGCAAGCAAGAATATCTCTAGTTGTTTCTTCACTCATAACATAACCTTCCGGTACCTTAGGCAATTCATATCTAGGAGGGATAGTTCTAGCAGGTGTTTCAGGAGTTTCAGTTTCAAGCTCATCATCAGATTCAACAACATCATGTTGTATTACTCTAGCAATTTGTTTATCAAGAAATTCACCAAGTGGCACATCATCATTATCAAGCAAGGTACTGATACGTCTCCAACGTATCTAATTTTTCTCACGCTTTTCCTCTTGTTTTGGACTCTAATTTGCATGATTTGAACGAAACTAACCCCAGACTGACGCTGTTTTCAGCAGAATTACCATGTTGTTGTTTTTGTGCAGAAATAAAAGTTCTCGGAATGGAACAAAACTTTTCGAGGAATTTTTATATAATATATACGAATTTCTGGAGCCAAGACCTACCGGAGAGGGGCCCCTGGGTGGGCACAACCCACCAGGGTGCGCCCCCTCTCCTAGCGCGCCCAGGTGGGTTGTACCCACCTGGTGGCCCCGCACACCTCAACCCTAATACTATAAATACCTATTTTCGAAGGAAAAAAATCAGGGAGAATGTCGGAGTAATGTGCCACGGGTAGGCTAACCCGAGGCCCAGAACCTTTCAAGACATCGGGGCAGACTACGCCCCTCAAGATGCCAAGGTGAAGAGCCGTCTTCTGGGGGCCGGCTGGAGGAACAGCCGGCTGCTCGTATACGGCCGAGTCCTAGAGGCAAGGCCAAGACGAGCCGACTCCTACTCGGCAACTTCTAGACAAGTCGGCCCCGAGGAGTCAGCCCACGACACTAGTGAAGCCCGTGCCCTCATCAAGGGGGACGGGACGGGGAATGGCTACAGTACAGCCCATCCCCTCCCCCTTTCCAGGGGCTGGCGTGGTCACAGTACGCTGTACGGCAGAGATCTCTGCCCGGCGCAGCACTGTTGCCATGCCATCCCTGACATCATCACTGGCAAACAGAGTCCTGCTCCCACGACGGCCTGTCGGTACAGCCCAAGGACGACAGGCCCCACCAGTCAGCGAGAGCCCGGAAGACGGTGACGATCCCACCAGTCGGACCCGAGGGAGGTCGGCCCGCCCCTTCCTCGGGACCCACTCGCCATTAACCAGACGAGATGCGGAGTGGCTACAGTAATCGCCCGCCAGGCAGCGGAGCTGTAGCCATGACCCCTTGACCAAGCCTGTGTCATCAGAGATGCGGCAACAGTGATCTGCTGCCGACAAGACCCGAGAGCGGCGGGGACGGCCCGTCGGCCCCGTACCCAACTAGTCGGCGGGGCCCACCAAGCGGCAGGCCCCAGCAGTCGGTGGAGAAGCCGACGGCCGAAGAGACTGAGGGCCGGGCCCTATGCCCGGCCGTATTACCATTGTACCCCTGGGGGGTAGGCCTATATAAACCCCCAGGACACCCATGCAAAGGGTTCCCAACCTGTTAGAACTAGACCACATCATAGAGGAAGGAGAGAGCTAGCCCCGCCTTCTCCTACCTCTAGCATACAGCTCAAGGAGTGCCTTTGTATTCACTTGTGCCTTAGTGATCATGCGGAGACACCGCAGAGCAGGACTAGGGGTGTTATCTCCTAGGAGAGCCCCGAACCTGGGTAAAGTACGCCGGCGTTCGTGTCTACGCCTCATCCCGCTTCCGGGCACCGGCGACGTTCTACTCGCTCCCACCATGATAAGCCATCCATTGGCATATGTCGCACCCAACCCCCGACATTTGGCGCCCACCGTTGGGCGAGGTGCACCATCGTCCGGAGACCTGTTCTGGACAGGAAGCCTTTTTCTCCCTGGTGAGCGCAGCCAGCCCAGCACGCCAGACGGAGTTTGTGCCAACACACTGCATGGCGCGGAAGTCGCCCGAGCGGCAAGTTGCCTCGCTGATCTCATTGGCGAGGTCCACCTCTCCGACAAGCCCACGTCCGACGCGGGCACAGACGGTCCCAAGAGCCTCCTCGATCAACTCCACGTCACCAGCGAGCCAGCTGTGGACCTGGAGTCTGTAGGCTCCACCGACCCGATGTTGGTTGACTCCGACACTATGTCGCTTGATGCGTTCCCCACAAACGTGGTGGTCTACGACGAGCCGCTCCCTCGCGCGGAGAGCGGCGGAAGCACCGTCACGGAAGTGCTTGTCATCGGTCACGGCGAGCACTCCGGCGGAGGTGTGTAACACCCACGATGCGGCTATATCTCCCACGTGTCGGAGCACGACTTAGAGGCATAACCGCATAGTAGGCATGTCGCAAGAGGGGTAATCTTTACACATCCCATGTACTGAATAAGATAGAGATAAAGAGTTGGCTTACAATCGCCACTTCACACAATACATAAGTATAGCATTACATCATCCAGAATACAATCAAGGTCCGACTACGGAACCAAAATAAAGACAACCCCAAATGCGATAGGATCCCCGATCGCCCCAACTGGGCTACACTACTGATCGTCTGGAAAGGAAACATAGTAACGTCCTGAATCCTCATCGAACTCCCACTTGAGTTCGGTCGCATCCCCTAGACTGGCATCATCGGCACCTGCATCTGGTTTTGGAAGTAATCTGTGAGTCACGGGGACTCAGCAATCTCAAACCCTCGTGATCAAGACTATTTAAGCTTATGGGTAGGAAAAGGTAGTGGGGTGGAGCTGCAACAAGCACTAGCATATATGGTGGCTATCTTACGCAAATGAGAGCGAGAAGAGGAGCAAAGCATGGTCGATAAAATATGATCAAGAAGAGATCCTGAACTACTTACGTTCAAGCATAACACGAAACCGTGTTCTCTTCCCGGACTCCGCCAAAAAGAGACCATCACGGCTACACACGCGGTTGATTCATTTTAATTTAAGTTAAGTGTCAGGTTTTCTACAACCGAATATTAACAAATTCCCATCTGCCCATAACCACGGGCATGGATTTCGAAAGTTCAAAACCCTGAAGGGGTGTCCCAACGTAGCCCATCACAAGCTCTCATGGTCAATGAAGGATATCCCTTCTCCCAGGAAGACCCGATCAGACTCGGAATCCCGGTTACAAGACATTTCAACAATGGTAAAACAAGACCAGCAAAGCCACCCGAATGTGTCGACAAATCCTGATAGGAGCTACACATATCTCATTCTCAGGGCACACCGGATGGGAAAGACGTCGGGTTGGCATAAACCCTGGTTGCCCAGGGGGCGCCGGACATCGCCCAGTTTGGACCAACACTTAGAGAAGCATTGGCCCGGGCGGATAAAATAAAGATGACCCTTGAGTCCATGAAACCCAAGGGAAAAAGGCTAGGTGGCAAATGGTAAAACCAAGGTTGGGCCTTGCTAGAGGAGTTTTATTCAAGGCGAACTGTCAAGGGGTTCCCATTATAACCCAACCGCGTAAGGAACGCAAAATCAAGGAACATAACACCGGTATGATGGAAACTAGGGCGGCAAGAGTGGAACAAAACACCAGGCATAAGGCCGAGCCTTCCACCCTTTACCAAGTATATAGATGCATTAAAGTAAACAAGATATAATAATGTTATCCCAAATATAAACATGTTCCAAGAAGGAACAAACTCCAATCTTCACCTGCAACTAGCAACGCTATAAGAGGGGATGAGCAAAGCGGTAACATAGCCAAACAACGGTTTGCTAGGACAAGGTGGGTTAGAGGCTTGACATGGCAATATGGGAGGCATGATAAAGCATGTGGTAGGTATCGCGGCAAAGCAATAGAGCGAGCAACTAGCAAGCAAAGATAGAAGTGATTTCGAGGGTATGGTCATCTTGCTTGCAAAGTTCTCTGAGTTGACGTAAGCTTGATCCTCGTAAGCATACTCAACGGGCTCCTCGATCACGAATTCGTCTCCCGGCTCTACCCAAGGCAAGAACACAAGCAAGGGAAACACAATCAACCACAGTGCAATGCACAAGCAACATGATGCAAAACATGGCATGATATGCGGGATGTACTATGCAATGCATATGCGTGCTCCGAAAGGAAAAGATTGAACCAGGATTCAACTTGGCATACCAAGAGTGACGCTGGAAAGATGAGTTGATTTCGGTCGAAATCGATATAAAGATCACCGGAATCGGATGCACGGTTTGCAAATGGCAAGCGAAACAAGAATGGCAGAATTCTGCGATTAACAACACGATGCCATCTAAAATGCAACAAGAAACTAAGATACTACACTCTAACATAGCAACAAAGCACATGGCAGTGATCTACTCAAGATGCTTAACAAAAGATAAACAGTGAGCTACGGCTAAATCACACAATAGCACGGTTAAACAAGCATGGCTAAAGTGCAAAAGATATCAGCTTCACAGACTTAGTGGATATAACATGTCAGGAATTCACATCAGGAAGCAATGTTTAGAGCAAGATAACAACATGTCACAGGAACAGGACATAGCAAAGCAAGGCATGGCATGAATCTACTCAAAGCATATAACAAAAGTCCATTACCGACCATAAGCCAAAAGGGCACAGAAGAAATGATGGCACCCATGTAAACATAGCAAGTTTCGTTAACAGATTCAGACTTCGCAAAAAACTGGACATGGCAAAAACAGAGTTACGTAGGCATGTTTGTGAGCTCGATGCACTCAACACAAGGCATTGCATGACAAGCTAAGCATACTCCCAGCAAGAAGACATGTTCAAGAAGCTAACCATGGCAAGAACCATCTCATAGCATGCATGGATCAATTACAACAACCTTGGCAACATTGATTAACACATAACCAATCTGTCAGGAACATTTTATAGCAAAAGTAGAGCAAGATTGAGTCATGCTAGGGTGCTCCATAAATGCAAACAAGGATATGGATGGATAGAGCATAACCATATGCCAAAATCATCCTTACTGAACATACTCAAAAGAGGCACGGATCACTCTGTAGCGACATGAATACACGGCATAAAAATAACAACAGGGAAATGACTTAGTGAAATTCTAAGTCCCTGAAATCAGCAACATCACGAGAGCTACTTTGCATGCTTGTACTAGTCACCACATTGATCAAAAAAATACATGGCATACACCCCTGTAAAGATGGCATGGCATAGCCCAAAACACATGTAGAGCTCAAGTCCATAGGAAGCACACAATAATCATGGCAAAAATGACAAAAGCTCAAGATCTGCTAAGAAACAGGAACTAACATTTTATAGCACTCTTGCAACAGACATTTGGGCATCAAGATGGACTCAAACAAGCATGGTGCAATGGGACAAAATGAAGAGGACATCCTAACGAACAATTTGATATATCACACGCCCAAAATGGAGCTACGGATGCAGAGATATGGCATGATGAATAGTGCTAGAAAAAATAATGCAAAATGACTTAGAGAGAAATTCGGGGTCAACCCTCTCTGGATCCAGATCTGGGCGCGGATTTCGAGGATCGCCGGTGGCCGGAGAGGTTCGCCGGAGAGGTGTGCCGGTGAGGTGGAGAGGCGGATCCGGGGCGGCGGAGGCCGGATCCGGCCGCGGCACAGCAGGGTGGCGAGGTCCATGGCGGCGGGCGAGGGAACCGGCGTCGGGCGGCGTGGCGGCGCCGACAAGGTGGCGGCGGCCGGCGTGGTTAGCGGGGCGGCGACGCGCGGGAGGCGGCGTGCGGGAGGAGGCGGAAACCGGAGGCGGCGGCGCGGGGCCCAGCGAGGCCTGGGGCGGGCCGGATCTGGGCCCCTGGCGGCGGCGTCGATGTGGGCGCGGGTGCACCACGTGGCGCGCCCTGATTCGCCGGACGGCGGCGGGTGTACGTGTCCGGCGCGGTCCGGACGCGTCCGGCGGCGAGGAGGGAAGTTTGCTAGGGTTTCGCCCGGAAATTTTGGAGGGGGCATATATTTATAGGTAGAGGGAGCTAGGAGAGTCCAAAAGAGGTGCGGTTTTCGGCCACGCGATCGTGATTGAACGGCCGAGAGGATGGATGGGGTTTGGATGGGTTTTGGGCCACTTTGAAAAGGGTGTTGGGCTGCAACACACACGAGGCCTTTACGGTTCCTCGGTTAACCGTTGGAGTATCAAGCGGACTCCAAATGGCACGGAACTTGACAGGCGATCTACCGGTAGTGTACCAAGGCCGCTTGGCAAATCTCGGTCCAATCCGAGAATGTTTAATACCCGCACACGAAAAGAGGCAAAAGGGGACGCCGGAGGACATAGGAGTGCCGGAATGCAAAACGGACAACGGGGAAAATGCTCGGATGCTTGAGACGAACACGTATGCAAATGCGATGCACATGATGACATGATATGAAATGCATGACATGAACAAAATGCAAAACGAAGACAAACCCCAACCACGAGGGAATATCATAACTTAGAGCCGAAAATGGCAAGAGTTGGAATACAAATATGGTAAATTACATCTGGGGTGTTACAACACTCCACCACTACAAAAGGATCTCGTCCCGAGATCTAGGACTGGACAAAAAAAACTCCGGGTATTTGGAATGGAGGTGGTCCTCGCGTTCCCAGGTGACTTCTCGGTCGGAATGATGTGACCACTTCACTTTCAGGAATTTTATAGACTTGTTGCGAGTCTTGCGCTCAGTTTCTTCAAGAATAGCAACGGGATGCTCATGATAAGACAGGTCTTCTTGGAGATCAATCTCTTCAAAGTTGATGGTGCAGTCAGGAGTCTTGAAACAATTGCGAAGCTGAGACACGTGAAACACGTCGTGCACGTTTGCAAAGTTGGATGGAAGCTCAAGTTGATAGGCAAGATCTCCTCTTTTGCCAATGATCTTGAAAGTACCAACGTATCTAGGGGCAAGCTTCCCTTTGATACCGAAGCGACGAGTACCTTTCATTGGAGAGACGCGGAGGTAGACATGGTCTCCGATCTCGAAAGCCAAGTCACGATGCTTGCTATCATAGTAACTCTTCTGGCGTGATTGCGCGGCTTTGAGATTTTCACGAATGACTTTGCACATTTCTTCAGCCTCTGTGATCAAGTCATTGCCAAGAAGTTGGCGTTCACCAGTCTCTGACCAATTAAGAGGAGTATGACACTTTCTGCCATAGAGAATCTCGAATGGGGCCTTGCCCGAACTCGCTTGGAAGCTGTTGTTGTAGGAGAACTCGGCATATGGAAGACAATCTTCCCACTTCATACTGAAAGAAATGACGCAAGCCCTGAGCATATCTTCAAGAATTTGATTTACTCGCTCGACTTGTCCACTAGTTTGAGGATGAAAGGCTGTGCTGAAGCGAATGTTGGTGCCCATAGCCTTCTGAAAGGAATCCCAGAACTTAGAAGTAAAGATGCTTCCACGATCTGAAGATATCAATTGTGGAATTGTGTGCAAGGAGACAATCCTGGAGGTATATAGCTCTGCCAACTGAGCTGCTGTGATAGATTCTTTGATAGGAAGAAAATGAGCCACTTTTGTAAGCTTGTCGATGACGACAAAGATAGCATCATTGCCACGCTTAGACTTGGGAAATCCAGTCACGAAGTCCATCTCAATATGGTCAAACTTCCATTCTGGAATGGCAAGAGGTTGGAGGAAACCAGCTGGCCGTTGGTGTTCTGCTTTCACTCTTCTGCAGACATCACATTCATTCACGAACTGAGCAATTTCTCACTTCATTCAAGTCCATCAATACGACTGCTTGAGGTCATGGTACATCTTTGTACTTCCATGATGAATAGATAGGAGTGAATTATGAGCCTCGTTCATAATGACTTTAGGAAGGTCACCCTTAGGAACAACAATGCGATCCTCGAAGAATAGAGTATCTTTGTCATCAAGGCGATAGCACTTGTACTTGGGTTGGCTCTTGGCAATCCCATTCTTCACCTTCTTCACCATTGCATCAAGAAGTTGAGCCTCAAGAATCTGATCTTCCAAAGTAGGAGAGACTTGGAGGTTGGCAAGGAAACCTTGAGTAACAACTTGGAGATTAAGTTTGCGGAATGCTTCACAAAGGTCCGGTTGGAAGGGCTTGAGGATCAAACTATTGCAGTAAGCCTTCCTGCTCAAAGCGCCAGCAATGACATTGTCCTTGCCTGGAGTATATTCGATACTCGGATTATACTCTTGAATCATTTCGACCCAATGAGTTTGCCTGAGGTTGAGGTTAGGTTGAGTGAAGATGTACTTGAGGCTCTTATGATCAGTGAAGATGTCCACTTTCCTTCCCAACAAGAGATGTCTCCATGTTAAAAGAGCATGGACAACTGCCGCTAACTCGAGGTCATGAGTGGGGTAGTTCTTTTCATTGGGCTTCAACTGGTGAGAGGTATAGGCCACAACTTTCTTCCCTTGCATTAACACGGCACCGAGACCTTGAAGGGAAGCATCACAGAAAACCTCGAATGGTTTGGATTCATCAGGAGGAGTCAGAACTGGAGCTGTGACTAAGTTCTCTTTGAGGGTGTTGAAAGCGATGTCACATTCAGGCGTCCATACATACTTCACATGCTTCCGGAGGAGGTTGGAAAGAGGCTTCGTGATCTTAGAGAAATTCTCAACGAATCTTCGACAACAGCTTGCAAGCCCAAGGAAGCTGCGGAGCTGCTTCACATTCTGCGGCGGTTCCCAATTCACAATTGCAGACACCTTCTCAGGATTAACTGCTATGCCCTTGGCGGAGATGACATGCCCAAGGTAGAGAACCTCATCGAGCCAAAACTCACACTTTGAAAACTTCGCATAGAACTGATGTTCTCTGAGTTTGTTGAGTACCAATCTCAAGTGCTTGGCATGATCCTCCATGTTCTTGGAAAAGACCAAAATCTCATCGAGATACACCAAGACAAAATCATTTGTGTAAGGGTTGAAGATTAAGTTCATCATGCGAGAGAATGTTGGAGGAGCATTGACAAGGCCGAAAGACATGACAGTGTATTCATAGGAACCATAGCTTGTTTTGAATGCTGTCTTGGGGATATCCTGTTCACGAATGCGAATCTGATGATAACCCATACGGAGGTCAAGCTTGGAGAATACTTGAGCACCTTTGAGTTGTTTGAAAAGCTCATTGATGTTGGGAAGTGGGTACTTGTTCTTTATGGTCTTCTTGTTCAATGGGCGGTAGTCGACACAAAGTCGGTCCGTGCCATCCTTCTTCTTGACAAAAAGAACACCACAACCCCATGGAGAAGAACTTGGTCGGATCAGACCCATACGCTCTTGTATATCGAGTTGTTTCGTGACCCTTCTGCTGACACTTGTTGCATGTAACCTCTAAGAGCGAACGGTGATACGGAGCACTTGGCCTTGGAGCATGAGATGAAGCTTTGTTCTGAAAGCATGGGTTGGGTGGGTGGCAAGATCCATTGCCACCTTTACACTTCTGCTGATAAGGCTGACGGAATGGAGGAGGAGGAGGCAACCAGTACTTTTGCTGCTTAGCTGCCACTTGAGTTGAAGAAGAAGGAGTTGCATCCCTGACTCTCTTCTTAGAAGCATCGCACTTGAGCTAAGCAGCCTCTTGCTTTAGTGCCATGTTGTAGAACTCATCATACTGTTTCGGCTCAAAAAGCACGAGAGCTAGTTGCAGATCTTCTCTGAGGCCACCTCTGAATTGATAAATCATGCTCTTCTCATCAGGGACATCTTGTTTGGCGAAGCGAGCGAGCCTCTGAAACATGATGTTGTATTGGTAAACAAACATACTACCTTGCTTTAGATTGTGGAACTCCTCACACTTACTCTCAACAACACTTTGAGGAATGTGGTGAGCTTTGAAGTCTTGGCGGAAATCATCCCAGGTAATCACACGACCTCCTCTGGAATCTTTGTATTGTTGATACCACTCAGCATCTTGGTCTTTGAGTTGGAACGTAGCAAACTTGACAAAGTCCTCAGGCCTGACGTTGCTACACTCCAAATGTTTGCAGATATCCACGAGCCAATCGTCAGCGTCTGTGGCCTTGACACAGTTACTGAAAGACTTCGGCTGGTTTGCTAGGAACTGGTTGAGGGTAGCAAACTTAGTTTGATTGTTGCCATGGCCTTGATTTCCTTGGTTATGCTCTTGCAAGAGTTGCATAAGCATCTGCGTGTTGGCGTTGGTAGCGGCCATGACAGCTTGCCATGCCTCCGGAGGTGGAGGTGGTGGCGGTGGTTCCGAATTCTGACACGTTGGAGGAGCCATCCTGAAGAGGGTGACATCTGTTAGCATCTTGAAAGACATATATTCAAGCTGAATCAATTGGATCGAAATTGCAACATATAGCCTTAACATTCGAACACGAATGAACGAATGAATTCCAAATTAAATGATCACACTTCCATAAATTGAGAAGCCACTTAGATGGAGATAGATGAATAAAACAACAAGGTACGGACATGAACAAATAATTGGTGAGGATTACCCAATCACAAACCAAATATCCGCGGGAAGAAATACTAGAGCTACATGAATTCCCACCTATGAAACTCCCGAAATTTTCTGGTTATGCAATCAGGTGTTGGGGATACAGGGGAAGCATAATATCGCACCCAAAACTAGCAAATCCTACATCCAGCTGTATCCATCCTTCAACACATAACCAAGAAACCTTCGGAAATCATTTACCTCAACCTTCAAAAAGCATCCGTTATACGAGATATGGCAATACTCCCGAACTCCCACCCCAGTACTGGGTGGTGTCGAGGTTATCTCACCAACAACTGCATAAAAGAGATTTTCGATGTCGGTGAAACTCAGGTATTCCAGAACTATAACGATAAAATTGTGACGACAACACCTCGGAGCTCAACCCCCGGGACACTTCCACAACCCCTAAATGTCAGGAGGCACCAACATCGAAACGATTCCAAGATACCCGAGTGATCCTAAAAAAATTCGTGAAATTTGAGAAGAGAAGAGTCAAAACTCTATGTCAGGAAGCCTCACCAGAGCGACGAAGGGACTGAGGAGTAAAAATAATCCTACTCTCCGATATATATAATCCTAAAGACTCAAAACATTTTTCTAGACTCAACAACGCCAGTGATTCGATCAAGCAGGGGGCTCCTAAGTCGGGGAAGGCTCTGATTACCAACTTGTAACACCCACGATGCGGCTATATCTCCCACGTGTCAGAGCACGACTTAGAGGCATAACCGCATAGTAGGCATGTCGCAAGAGGGGTAATCTTTACACATCCCATGTACTGAACAAGATAGAGATAAAGAGTTGGCTTACAATCGCCACTTCACACAATACATAAGTATAGCATTACATCATCCAGAATACAATCAAGGTCCGACTACGGAACCAAAATAAAGACAACCCCAAATGTGATAGGATCCCCGATCGCCCCAACTGGGCTCCACTACTGATCATTTGGAAAGGAAACATAGTAACGTCCTGAATCCTCATCGAACTCCCACTTGAGTTCGGACGCATCCCCTGGACTGGCATCATCAGCACCTGCATCTGGTTTTGGAAGTAATCTGTGAGTCACGGGGACTCAGCAATCTCAAACCCTCGCGATCAAGACTATTTAAGCTTATGGGTAGGCACAGGTAGTGAGGTAGAGCTGCAGCAAGCACTAGCATATATGGTGGCTATCTTACGCAAATGAGAGCGAGAAGAGGAGCAAAGCACGGTCGATAAAATATGATCAAGAAGTGATCCTGAACTACTTACGTTCAAGCATAACACGAAACCGTGTTCTCTTCCCGGACTCCGCCGAAAAGAGACCATCACGGCTACACACGCGGTTGATTCATTTTAATTTAAGTTAAGTGTCAGGTTTTCTACAATCGGATATTAACAAATTCCCATCTGCCCATAACCGCGGGCACGGCTTTCGAAAGTTCAAAACCCTGCAGGGGT
This sequence comes from Triticum urartu, assembly GCF_003073215.2. Taxonomy (NCBI): domain Eukaryota; kingdom Viridiplantae; phylum Streptophyta; class Magnoliopsida; order Poales; family Poaceae; genus Triticum; species Triticum urartu. The sequence continues at coordinate 704,370,136 of NC_053023.1, forward strand.
GTCCCAACTTAGCCCATCACAAGCTCTCATGGTCAATGAAGGATATTCCTTCTCCCAGGAACACCCGATCAGACTTGGAATCCCGGTTACAAGACATTTCACCAATGGTAAAACAAGACCAACAAAGCCACCCGAATGTGCCAACAAATCCCGATAGGAGCTGCACATATGTCGTTCTCAGGGCACACCGGATGGACAAGACGTCGGGTTGGCATAAACCCTGGTTGCCCAGGGGGCGCCGGACATCGCCCAGTTTGGACCAACACTTAGAGAAGCACTGGCCTGGGGGGTTAAAATAAAGATGACCCTTGAGTCCGCGAAACCCAAGGGAAAAAGGCTAGGTGGCAAATGGTAAAACCAAGGTTGGGCCTTGCTGGAGGAGTTTTATTCAAGGCGAACTATCAAGGGGTTCCCATTATAACCCAACCGCGTAAGGAACGCAAAATCAAGGAACATAACACCGGTATGACGGAAACTAGGGAGGCAAGAGTGGAACAAAACACCAGGCATAAGGCTGAGCCTTCCACCCTTTACCAAGTATATAGATGCATTAAAGTAAAGAATATATAATAATGATATCCCAATTATAAACATGTTCCAACAAGGAACAAACTCCAATCTTCACCTGCAACTAGCAACGCTATAAGAGGGGCTGAGCAAAGCGGTAACATAGCCAAACAACGGTTTGCTAGGACAAGGTGGGTTAGAGGCTTGACATGGCAATATGGGAGGCATGATAAAGCACGTGGTAGGTATCACGGCAAAGCAATAGAGCGAGCAACTAGCAAGCAAAGATAGAAGTGATCTCGAGGGTATGGTCATCTTGCCTACAAAGTTCTCCGAGTTGACGTAAGCTTGATCCTCGTAAGCATACTCAACGGGTTCCTCGATCACGAACTCGTCTCCCAGCTCTACCCAAGGCAAGAACACACGCAAGGGAAACACAATCAACCATGGTGCAATGCACAAGCAACATGATGCAAAACATGGCATGATATGCGGGATGTAATATGCAATGCATATGCGTGCTCCGGAAGGAAAAGATTGAACCAAGCCTCAACTTGGCAAACCAAGAGTGCCACTGGAAAGATGAGTTGATTTCGGTCGAAATCAATATAAAGATCACCGGAATTGGATGCACGGTTTGCAAATGGCAAGCAAAACAAGAATGGCACAATTCTGCGATTAACGGCACGATGCCATCTAAAATGCAACAAGAAACTAAGCTACTGCACTCTAACATAGCAACAAATCACATGTCAGTGATCTACTCAAGATGCTTGAAAAAAGATGAACACTGAGCTACGGCTAAATCACACAATAGCAGGTTCAAACAAGCATGGCAAAAGTGGAAATAACAACATGTCAGGAATTCACATCAGGAAGCAATGTTTAGAGCAAGATAACAACATGTCACAGGAACAGGACATAGCAAATCAAGGCATGGCATGAATCTACTCAAAGCATATAACAAAAGTCCCTTACTGACCATAAGCCAAAAGGGCACAGAAAAAATGATGTCACCCATGTAAACATAGCAAGTTTCGTTAACAGATTCAGACAGCAGAAAACTGGACATGGAAAAAACAGAGTTACGTAGGCATGTTTGTGAGCTCGATGCACTCAACACAAGGCATTGCATGACAAGCTAAGCATACTCCCAGCAATAAGACATGTTCAAGAAGCTAACCATGGCAAGAACCATCTCATAGCATGCATGGATCAACTACAACAACCTTAGCAAAATTGATTAACACGTAACCAATCTGCCAGGAACATTTTATAGCAAAAGTAGAGCAAGTTTGAGTCATGCTAGGGTGCTCCATGAATGCAAACAAGGACATGGATGGATAGAGCATAACCATACGCCAAAATCATCCTTACTAAACATACTCAAAAGAGGCATGGATCACTCTGTAGCAACATGAATACACGGCATAAAAATAACAACAGGGAAATAACTTAGTGAAATTCTAAGTCCCTGAAATCAGCAACATCACGAGAGCTACTTTGCATGCTTGTGCTAGTCACCACATTGATCAAAAAAATACATGGCATACACCCCTGTAAATATGGCATGGCATAGCCCAAAACACATGTAGAGCTCAAGTCCATAGGAAGCACACAATAATCATGGCAAAAATGACAAAAGCTCAAGATCTGCTAAGAAACAGGAACTAACATTTTATAGAACTCTTGCAACAGACATTCGGGCATTAAGATGGACTCGAACAAGCATGGTGCAATGGAACAAAATGAAGAGGACATCCTAACGAACAATTTGATATATGGCACGCCCAAAACAGAGCTACAGATGCAGAGATATGGCATGATGAATAGTGCTAGAAAAATAATGCAAAATGACTTAGAGAGAAATTCGGGGTTAACCCTCTCTGGATCCAGATCTGGGCACGGATTCTGAGGATCACCGGTGGCCGGAGAGGTTCGCCGGAGAGGTGTGCCGGCGAGGTGGAGAGGCGGATCCGAGGCGGCGGAGGCCGGATCCGGCCGCGGCGGGGCAGGGCGGCGAGGTCCGCGGCGGCGGGCGAGGGAACCGGCGGCGGGCGGCATGGCGGCGCCGGCGAGGTGGCGGCGGCCGGCGTAGTCAGCGGGGCGGCGGCGCGCGGGAGCCGGCGTGCGGGAGGAGGCGGAGACCGGAGGCGGCGGCGCGGGGCCCGGCAAGGCCCGGTTCGGCCCGGGGCGGGCCGGATCTGGGCCCCAGGTGGCGGCGGCGATGTGGGCGTGGGTGCACCACGTGGTGCGCCCTGATTCGCCAGGCGGCGGTGGGCGGATGTGTCCGGTGCGGTCCGGACGCGTCCGGCGGCGAGGAGGGAAGTTTGCTGGGTTTCGCCCGGAAATTTCGGAGGGGGGCATATATTTATAGGTAGAGGGAGCTAGGAGAGTCCAAAAGAGGTGCGGTTTTCGGCCACACGATCATGATTGAACGACCGAGAGGATGGAGGGGGTTTGGATGGGTTTTGGGCCACTTTGAAAAGGGTGTTGGGCTGCAACACACACGAGGCCTTTACGGTTCCTCGGTTAACCATTGGAGTATCAAGCGGACTCCAAATGGCACGAAACTTGACACGCGGTCTACCGGTAGTGTACCAAGGCCGCTTGGCAAATCTCGATCCAACCCAAGAACGTTTAACAACAGCACAAGAAAAGAGGCAAAAGGGGACGTCAGAGGACATAGGAGTGCTGGAATGCAAAACGGACAACGGGGAAAATGCTCGGATGCTTGAGACGAACACGTATGCAAATGCGATGCACATGATGACATGATATGAAATGCATGACATGAACAAAATGCAAAACAAAGACAAAACCCAACCAAGAGGGAATATCATAACTTAGAGCCGAAAATGGCAAGAGTTGGAAGACAAATATGGTAAATTACATCTGGGGCGTTACAAGGTGCTCACGACCCGCTCAACGCAGCCCTACAAGACCTAACGGCGCCCATCCCAGAAGGCGCCGATGCCGAGATGCTGGAAGCATGCCGCCTCCAGCTTGTCGAGGGCACCAAGAAGCTGGCTAGCATGAGACGCCTGTCGGAAGCCTACCGGCGCGAGATGGACCACGCTGTGGGCGGCACGCCGGCTCCTGCGGGGCCCAGCCGCCTTGGCGCGGTCCAGCAGCGCGGCGTGGCCATCGCCAACCTGCTCGGGGCAGATCGCCCCGTGTACACCACGCCCGCAGAAAATATCTGAGCTGCCCAGGCAGCAACAGAAGAGCTGGACAAATTCGAGGGTGAAGAACGTCGCCAGATGGCGGAGCGCGTCCAGCGGCTCCTTGACGCAACTGCCGAGCAGCACGAGGCCGGCTGCCGCACTGAGGCGCCGCAACGGCAAAATGATGATCTGCCTCCCCGCCGAGACCAAGGCGCGACCTCTCGGACGCCGACTGGTGACGTCCGCGGGAGAAGAGACAAGGAGCCGACTTCTAGCCGCAGCCGGACTCGCATCACCATTGAGCGCGACCAAGACGACCGCCTGAGAGGAGTGGAACGATGGGATGACTGTCTGCCTCGTCCCCTTCGGAGGGAAAGGCGCGCCACCCCGCCGCCTGTTGAGCACCCGACACTCGGCGACCGCCTTGGCCGTCGAGAGGGAGTCGGAGAGAACGATGGCCGCCACCGGTCGACCGTCTCCACTGTCCCTGGCACTGGAAGAGGAAGATGAATTGGGCCCGCCCTGTTTCGGCCCCCGCATTCGAGACGAGCCTTTACCCCAAAGGGTTCACGCTCCCAAGAGACACGCCCAAATACACCGGCTCCATGAAGCCGGAGGACTGGCTGGTCGACTACTCCATCGCCGTCAGCATAGCAAACGGCAACAAGTGCGTCGCTGTAAAGTATGTTCCGCTCATGCTCCAGGTCACAGCCTGGACATGACTGAACAGTCTGAAGCCCCGTAGCATCAACAGTTGGCTGCCCAAGCCTTGCCAGCTCTCCTTGTGCGTGCAAGGCCCCAACGAGTCGACTCGTGACTACCTCACGCGCTGGGCCGAGCTCCGCAACTCTTGCGAGGGCGTGCACGAGATGCAGGCCATCGAGTATTTCACCGCTGGGTGCCGAGAGGGCACCCTCCTCAAGCACCGACTCCTCTGCGACGAGCCGGCGACCCTCGACGAGCTGCTGATCATAGAAGATAAATATGCCACAGCCGACTCCTCCATGAAGGCAGAGATCCAAGTTGACGCCTCTGGCAAAGTGGCCCCTCAGGCTCCCCGAACCCCGGCTGGAGACACCAGCCGACGCCAGCAACAGAGCAACAACAAGCGCAAAGCCATATAGCCAGCTTCCATAAGCCGGCAGGTGGCAGCAGTGGAGGACTAGTAGCCGGATGGGCAGCCTCAGTCCAAGCGCCCGAAGGGCAGCAAGTCTAATTGACTGCCCGCCTTCTCATATGAGCAGACTCTTGATGCACCCTACAAATTCCACAGTGGTGCGAAGCCGTCCAACCACACCACTCGGAAGTGCCATTGGCTCACCAGGATCGCCAAGGGAGACGGCCTTCCGCCTCCTCCGCCTATTGGGCAGCAGCCGCCTCCTCCTCCGCCCCAGCAGCCGGCGGTCAGACCAGTCGGAGCCATACAAGACGAGTACCCTGAAGAGCATGGAGCCTATGTCGTGTTCACCAGCATGGCCGATGATCGACGCAACAGGCGGCTGCGACAGCAAGAAGTGAATGCGGTAGCGTCAGAGACCTAGAGTTCATGCATTGGTCTGAGAAGCCCATCAGCCGGAGCAGAGCTGACCACCCGGAAGTGATGCCCAACCCTGGCTCCTATGCCCTGGTTTTGGATGCCACCTTTGCCATGGACAGGCAAGCTGCTCGTTTCTCCCAAGTTCTGATAGATGGCGGCCGTAGCATCAACATCTTGTACAAGGATACCATGGAGAAGTTAGGAATCAAACAAAGGCAGCTTCAGTCCAGCCAGACTGTATTCCATGGCATAGTTCCTGGCCTTTCCTGCTCACCAATAGGAAAGATCCAGATAGACGTCCTCTTTGGAGACAAGGATCACTTTCGCCGAGAGCCAGTTTGGTTTGAGGTGGTGGACCTTGAGAGCCCATACCACGCATTGCTTGGCCGGCCTGCTCTGGCCAAGTTTATGGCGTTCCCCCACTATGCCTACCTCAAGATGAAGATGCCGAGTTCCAAGGGTATTCTGACCATAGCCGGCGACTACAAGAAGTCATCCGCCTGCGCAGCTGAGAGTAGCCGGTTGGCTGATTCCCTCCTGATCGCAAGTGAGAAGCGGCTCCTTGACCGGGTTGTGGCGATGGCAGGCAAGCGGCCGGAGATGTCGCCCGATCCCAAGGAGTCGGAAGCTGAGGGCTCGTTCAAGCCAACCAAAGAGACAAAGAAGATTCCCTTGGACCCGGAGCACCCGGAGAGGTACACTGTCGTAGGTGCAAACCTCGACAGCAAATAGCAAGGCGAGCTCGTCGATTTCCTCCGTGAGAATCGGGACATCTTTGCATGGTCCCCCAAAGACATGCCGGGTGTCCCGACGGATTTTTCCGAGCACAAGTTACATGTTCGGCCTGATGCCAAACCAGTCAGTCAGCCCTTGCGCCGCCTGTCAGAAGAGAAGAGAAGAGTCGTTGGAGAAGAGATAGCCCGGTTGCTAGCAGCCGGCTTCATCATGGAGGTGTTCTTTCCAGAGTGGCTGGCCAACCCAGTCCTTGTGCTGAAGAAAAACAAGCAGTGGTGTATATGTATTGATTACACCAGCCTCAACAAAGCATGCCCCAAGGACCCGTTCGCTTTGCTGAGAATCGACCAAGTGATAGACTCCACAGCCGGATGCGAGCTGTTGAGTTTTTTGGATGCATATTCAGGATATCACCAGATCAAGCTGAACCCGGCCGACAGACTGGAGACCGCCTTCATCACAGCGTTTGGAGCCATCTGCTACTTGACCATGACGTTCGGTTTGAGGAATGTCGGTGCCACGTTTCAACATTGCATGCAGAAGTGCCTCCTCAAGCAGCTCGGCAGAAACGCTCATGTTTACGTAGACGATGTGGTGGTGAAGACGGAGAAGCGTGGAACGCTGCTAGAAGACCTCAAGGAGACCTTTGAGAACCTACGCCAATTTCAAATCAAGCTCAACCCAGGGAAATGCATCTTTGGAGTACCAGCCGGCCAGCTTCTTGGATTCCTGGTCTCAGAACGCGGCATAGAGTGCAACCCTGCGAAGATCAAGGCCATCGAGAGGATGGAAGTACCCACCCGACTGCTGGATGTGCAGAAGTTCACTGGCTGTTTGGCATCCATCAGCCGATTCATTAGTCTGCTGGGCGAGAAGGCTCTTCCCCTGTACCAGCTCATGAAGAAGACCACCTTTTTCGAGTGGAACGACAAGGCAGACGAAGCTTTTCTCCATCTCAAAAAAATGTTGACTACTCCACCTGTTCTGGAAGCTCCGACTCCTAAGGAGCCCATGCTCCTCTACATCACCGCCACCAGCCGAGTGGTCAGCACAGTCATCGTGGTAGAGTGCAAGGAGGAAGGCAAGGCACTACCAGTCCAGAGACTGGTATATTATTTGAGTGAAGTGTTGTCGACCTCCAAGCAAAACTTACTCCACTACCAGAATATGTGCTACGGCGTGCGCTTTGCCGCCAAGAAATTGAAGCCGTATTTTCAAGAGCGCCCAATCACTGTGGTCTGCACAGCTCCACTAGCCGAGATCATTGGAAGCCGAGATGCTTCGGGCCAAGTGGCCAAATGGGCCATAGATTTGTCCCCCTACACCATCTACTACCAGCCTCGCACCGCCATCAAGTCACAAGCGCTGGCCGACTTCCTCGTCGACTGGGCCGAGACCCAGTACCTGCCGCCAGCGCCCGACTCCACCCATTGGCGGATGCATTTTGATGGTTCCAAGATGCGCACCGGTTTGGGAGCCGGCATCGTCCTCACCTCTCCCAAAGGCGACAAACTCAAATATGTGCTGCAAATCCATTTTGCCGCCTCCAACAACGTTGCCGAATATGAGGCACTCATTCACGGGCTCCGGATTGCCAGAGAGCTCAGCATTCGCCGGATCCTGTGCTATGGTGACTCTGACTTGGTGGTCCAGCAGTCGTCAGGCGACTGGGACGCCAAGGATGCAAACATGGCGAGCTACCGTTTCCTCGTACAGCAACTCAGTGGATATTTTGAAGGGTGCGAGTTTCTCCATGTGCCAAGAAACGACAACGAGCAAGCAGATGCCCTGGCACGAATCGGCTCCACCCGTCAAGAAATACCGATCGGCATCGCCCTTCAACGCCTCCTCAAGTCGTCTGTCAAGCCATCACCAGAGTCAGATTCTATCTTCATGCCGGCTCCTCCTGAAGCAGTCGGATCTGACTTAAGAGCTCCAGCGGCCGGCACGGGAATTCTGGCCGGCGGCCCGGGGGCCACGGCAGGCGCACCCGGCCCGGGGACTTCAGAACCCGGCCCGGGGACTGTAGTGGCCAGCCCGGGGACTTCAGAGCTCGGCCCGGGAACTGCACCAATCGGCCCGGGGACTTCGTCGACCCAGCAAGCGGCTGCCGACTCCAACCCGCCGCCTCTTGGCCCAACGACCCTTGTCCAAGTTGCAGTCCCGACAGTCGAAGAAATCCCACCACCTTCATGGGCCTAGCCCATCCTCAATTTCTTGGTGAACAAAGAGTTGCCGACTGATGAGATCTCGGCCAGGCAAGTGCAACGCCGGGCGGCAGCGTACACCATAGTCAACAGAGAGCTTGTGAGGCGCAGTGTCACCGGTGTCTACCAGCGCTGCATCGAGTCGGAGCAAGGCCAAGCAATCCTCAAAGACATCCACCAAGGCGAGTGTGGCCACCACGCGGCTTCAAGAGCACTTGTCGCCAAAGCCTTTCGCCATGGTTTTTTCTGGCTGACTGCTCTAGAAGACGCCAAGGACTTGGTCCAAAAATGCAAAGGGTGTCAGAAGTTCCGTTCCAAGCCACATCAGCCGGCTTCTGCACTCAAGACTATTCCCATTGCCTGGCCCTTTGCTGTCTGGGGCCTGGACATGGTGGGACCATTCAAAACAGCGCGAGGTGGCATGACTCATCTGCTTGTCGCGGTGGACAAGTTCACCAAGTGGATAGAAGCCAAACCAATCAAAAAGCTGAATGGTTCAACAGCTGTGACTTTCATCTCTGACATCACCATCCGGTATGGCATACCACACAGCATCATAGCATCATCACCGACAATGGCACAAACTTTGCCAAAGGCACCTTGGCTCGTTTCTGCGCGACGCAGGGCATCCGACTGGACTTAGCGTCCGTCGCCCATCCGCAGTCAAACGGCCAGGTGGAGCGAGCAAACGGCCTCATCTTGTTTGGCATCAAGCCTCGACTGGTCGAGCCTCTGGAGCGTTCGACCGGCTGCTGGCTCGACGAGCTGCCAGCCGTCCTCTGGAGTCTGCGTAAAACTCCGAACAAGTCAACTGGCTTTACGCCTTTCTTCCTCGTCTACAGTGCCGAAGCCGTCATCCCAACAGACATAGAATTCGACTCCCCTCGAGTCACCATGTACACCGAAGAGGAGGCAGAAGAAGCACGACAAGACAATGTCGATCCGCTGGAAGAGGGCCAGCTGCTGGCACTCAGCCGGTCCAGCATCTACCAGCAGAGCCTACGCCGATACTACAACCGGAAGGTCAAGCCGAGATCTTTCCAAGAAGGAGGCCTTGTGCTCCGGCTGATCCAGCGAACAGCCGGCCAACACAAGCTCTCAGCGCCTTGGGAAGGCCCCTTCATCATCAGTAAAGTGTTGGGTGACGACTCCTACTACCTGATCGACGCTCAGAAGCCTCGAGCGCGCAAGAGGGGCGACTCCGGCAAGGAGACGGAGCGGCCATGGAATGCAAATCTCCTTCGAAGATTTTACAGTTGATGCAGTATGTACCATGCTACCTTTTGTATTAAAGTACGAAGACTCCGGGTCCCCCGAGAAGAGCTCGGGGACTGCCCTCTTTTATCTATATGATAAGAATTATGCCTATGAGTACGTCATTTTTTGTTACGTCGCCTGGCACCGGGTTCGACTAGTTGGCCCGGGGACTTGCCGTCTTGTACTATGCAATGCTTCCTGCAACCGGACAAGTAATGTGTGGCACTTAAGCCATCTCCTGCCAGAAGCGGCAGCTTGCAGAGCGACTGCATGGTGGGCAGGAGCAAGGGAGAAAGGGTGCACACATGAAAAATGGCTATGGACACAAAGCATGTGCATAGTCTAAGCTGGCTTCTTGCCTTTACGACCGACTATGTTGAGCAGCCGACCTGCCGTTTTGTACTCAACTTGCTAGAATGTTCTAAAACGGCTAAGTACTTGCCTTCCCAGAAGTAGCTAAAGTACTTGACCCAGCCACAGTCCGCAGAGCGGCTGCTCGGCTGGCAAGACGGCAACCAAGGGAAGGCGGCAAAGGAAAAAGCCAAAGAGTAGCAAGCAAGAAAAGATAGAACTCAGAATAATATTTACATAACAAAGGCCCTTGGCCGATCTTCAAAACACAAGTTTAAGATACACCCGCGGGTGGAATTGTGCAAAATTAACAAGTTCATTAAGACTGATAGACAGGCAAAACAAAGATAAACTAGCGGCCTAGGAAGTGGCAGAAGGGTTCGGTGGAGCGGAGGAATCGGCGGCGCCGGTTGGTGGAGCAGCCGGCTGGTCAGTCTCCGCCTGGTCGCCTCTGGCAAGAGCCGGCTCGGTTGGGCGCAGCTCGTTGCTCGAAGCACGGTCGGGCTGGGGCTGGTCGCCCGCTCTGACCTCTGGCGCCTCTTCTTCACCTTCCTCCTCCGACTCACCCTCTTCCTCGCTGCTGGAGTCAATCACCTCCGCCGAGTCTTCGCCGTCTTCCGGGTTCACCCCGAACCATTCTGGCGGCGCCTCGGTGCCGTCTTCAACCCGCTCTAGGACGAAGACGCTGGTGTCGGTGTACTCGGCGATTGACGCCGCGCGCTTGACAAGTTCATCTTCCATGCCCGCCAACTCCTCCTGAGCCTCCAGCCGAAATGTGGCTAGCTGGGCCAGACTCAGCCCAGGGTAACACGCCTTGACAAACTCCAAGGCCCGGCGCACTCCAGCCCGGGCCAAGGAGCTCTTCCAGGCCTCAAGACGGTCGGCCGCCACCTCCAGCCAGTCGGCAGTCCGATTGGGGGTGCGCGGTGCCGGCATGTCGGGCCATAGGGCGGCAACCGCCTGGGCGCCGACACGCTAAAGCCGGCGCAGCATCCGGTGGGCTGGTCGAAGGCGGGCCTCGATGCTCAGGATCTGCTCGTTAAGGGTCCGGGGGGCGTTGGCAGCGATCTGCGCACTGTCCGCTCTCCGTCCTTCGCGATCAGCTTCGATGGCCTGGTTGGCGGCGTTCAAGTGGCCTGGGAAGAAGTCTACCAAAACAGAAAGCAGAAAGCCAAAGTTAAAAACAAGAAGCCGGCTCAACCAACAAGCCGGCAGTTCAAAGAAGGACAGAAAGGGAAACTCACCATCGACTATGTCCTCGGTCGCGTGAAAGCCAGAAGTCAGCTCCATCTCCTTGTTAGTCCAGGCGAAGCGCTCGACCGCAAACTCAGTGAGGAGTCTGGTCTCCCCGACCTCCGCCTCCTCCTAGGCTTTCTTGAGGAGCTCCTTCTGTTCCGCCAGCTGCGTGACGAGGCGGTCGCGCTCTTCGGCCAGCTTGCCGCAGTCCACCTCCTTGGCACGAAGCGCGGTATTGGCTTCGCCCAGTTGTCGTTGAAGAACGGCATTGGCTTCTGCCAAAAGTAAAAAGAAAGAGACGGCAACAGTCAGCAAAGAAATATGAAGTCGCAGGAAGATTCGGCCCGACTTCTCAGCAGTCGGCCCAAATCTCGAGGACTACAGCCCGCGGGTGTGCCAGCGCGCCCCCGTAGAGGAAGAAGGAGACTTACTCCGGCTCTCCAACAAGTCGGCAGCACGTTGATCTGACTCCAGGACCTTGGAGTTGAAGGCGGCCGCACGGAGGTTATGATAATCCTACAAGCAAAGATATTTAGTACTCGGAGCTCGCCAATTTGAGTTCCGAGCCGCCTGCTCAGCAGCTGGCCCGAAACTTGAGGACTACACCCAGTGGGTGCGCCAGCGCGCCCCCACGAAGAAGTACAAGAATCAAAGCAAAGAAGCAAGAAGTATACCTGGATGGCCTCTCGCGACTCCAGGAAAGTCTTGTTGCAGAGCTTAAGAGCGTCGGCCTCGGCGCGGAGTTTTGCTTGTACATCCAAAATCGCCTGGTTCGGAGGGCCCGTTCCGCCTCCCTGCACCCACCCAGCGGGCGCGGCGCTGGTCGTCTCGGTGTTCGGAATCGAGGAGCTTGCGGTGCCGACCTCCAGTGGGTGCGGCACCGATGCCGCCTTCGTGAGCCGGCGGCGTAGGGGTGTGCGGACCCTAGGAGTCGGGCCCGTCACCATCCCGTTCCTGGCTGGTGGTGCTGGCGGGTCGACCGGCTGCTTATCTCGAGCCTCCGTAGATGGAGGTGGCGGGGGCACGATGACGTCCGGCATGGCGACATCGCCACCGTCCCTTTCCATGGTAGGGTGCTCGCCGCCGGCCTCCCCGGTCTGCACCTCGAACTCCGGTGGTGGCGGCGTAGAGTTCAGAGGGACGACGAAAACCGCCGACTGGCGGTGTTCGGCTTCTTCAGCCTGCTTCTTCGCCGCGTCGGCGGCCTCGGCCTCCGCTAGTTTTTTTAGGGCGGCGGCCTCCGCCTTCTTAGCCTCCGCCTTCTCCCGATGGGCGGCCTCCCGCTCTTCACGCACTTCTCGTGCGTTCCGCTCCTTCGCCTCCCGGAGGTCGGCGGCTGGGTTGATCCACCGAGTGGTGGCGGAAGTCTCCGCCGACCCGACGATGGAGGCGACAACCGTCTTCTCAAGAGAGATGGGAGCCCTAGACCAAGGGAAACAAACAAAGAAACTCAGAAAAGGTCAAACAAAGAAAAATTGAAGGCGCAAAGGAAGGTAGTGCTTACGCAGAAACCAGCTGTGGCGTCTTCACCTCCTCGCAGAAGCGGTTGGCCTTCGCGGCCGCTTCTTCCCGCTTGGTCACCACGGCCGAGCCCTTCGGCTTCTTCGATCGACTGCCGAACATGCTCGGCGCGGCCCTATGTTTCTTCGCGGCGACTTGGGTGGCCGGCGCGGCAGAAGAGCTCGCGCCTGGCTGGCCGGCTCCTGGCTGCTAGCGCGGGGCAACTTCCCCTGCATCGTCATCAGGCCAATCCTCGAAGCTGGTTCCGAGCCTCGGGCCGCCTGCTTCGCCGCCTCCTCCCTCGGCGTCATCCTCCAAGGCCGCCGCCCCCAAGTCAGGGTCGTCAACGTCGCTCTCCGCCCGGTCAGGGAGGAATTCGCGGTTCGGCCCCGCAGTGCCGGCTGCTGGCTGGAGGAGGGGGCTCTTTTCAAAGGCCGATTGGTCAGGCTGGACAAGACGGACTCAGCAAACAAAGAATCAGAGAAAAAAGAAAGAAAAAACAACTTACAAGAGGCGGGGGATTGGCGCATGAATACGTCTCCTTGCCGAACTGCCACTCTTCCATTAGCTCGCAGTTCGCAAGGTAGTTCACCATGTGAGCTACCTCTGCGTGAGGCATCTCCTTGGTGCACAGCCAACTCGGGTCCCGATGTCCGCTCATCTGGCAGATCATGTGAGGGCGGCTCTGGAGCGGGAGCACTTGGCGCGCCACGAAGGCGGATAGCAAGTCGGGCCCGGTCAGGCCCTCCGAATGTGTCAACACTCGGAGTCGCACGATGGCGGTAGCTCCAACATGCGTCAGCGTCCTGGCCTGGTACGACCAGTTGGGCTGCCTTCCAGCTGGCGGGTCGGATGTGTAAGCCGGCAAGTTGACCCAGTCGCCCTTCGCGAGACGCTCTTCACGTAGAAGTACGACCGTGCCACATCTTCACCGACTTTATCCGTGTGATGGGGGGAAACGGGTTGTTGGCCCCTGACCTCCGCACCGTGATGAACGCACCGCACTGGGCCGGCACGCCTGCGACGTGGGTGCCGAGCTTGGAGTAGAAGAACTCCCCCAGAGCTCGATGGTGGGGAGGACGCCGAGGAAGCCTTCGCACAAGGTGACGAAGGTGGACAGCAGCACCACCGTGTTGGGGGTGAGGTGGTGCGGCTGGAGACCGTAGAATTCAAGGAAGGAGCGGAAGAAGCCGCTCGCCAGCAAGCCAAGGCCGCGTAGGCAATGCGAGCGGAAGACGACCCGCTCGCCCTCCTCCGGCGCCGACGAAATTTCCCTCCTCGGCGCGAGGTGGACCCTCACGAAGTCCTTGCCGGGCAGCCACCGCGTCTTGCGAAGGAAATAGACGTGGTCATCGTGAACTTCGGAGCCATCCCATGCTCCGGAGCGCACCGCGGGGGGCGTGATGGTGGAAGAGGAGCTCATCGGGAACGAATCACCGCGACGCTCAGTGTAGCTTGGCGCGCAGCAGCGAGAGGAAGAAGAAAGAGGAAGCGGTGAGGAGGAGGGGCGTGCGTGCTCTGCCGCTCCCCCTCCTCCACCTACTTATAGGCATATGGGTTGCGAAGCCGAGGGGGCGGTCATGGGATTTACTGCGCCCACTACCCCATGCCCCAGATTTATCGCACAAGTTACTGTGCGCGGTAACTCCGTGGGAACCTCAACCGCCCACGGGGGCCGCAGCGGATCCACTGGCGTGCCAAGGCGTGGTAGTGGCGGGCCTCGCCTGCAGGCGTGCCCGTCGCGCGCGTGGGTGGGCAGACTAGCCCGGCTGCTCGTCGCCACGTGACAGGCCCGAGGCGGGCGGCGGCCTGGAAGCCTAGCTAGCACGCCAGCTTGATCCCGCCGAGGCATTCAAAAATTTTGGACAAGTCAGATTGGCGAGTCCGACTCCTACCAGTCGGCCCGGCAGAAGTCGAACAAGGTTCCGCCTCAAGCACTCGGAGAAAGAAACTGCTGAGGCTCCTCGGCTGATCATCCGCGACGCCTCACCAGCTTCGGGGACTACTGTCGGAGTAATGGGCCACGGGTAGGCTAACCCGAGGCCCAGAACCTTTCAAGACACCGGGGCAGACTGCGCCCCTCAAGATGCCAAGGTGAAGAGCCGTCTTCTGGGGGCCGGCTGGAGAAACAGCCGGCTGCCCGTATACGGCCGAGTCCTAGAGGCAAGGCCAAGACGGGCCGAATCCTACTCGGCGGCTTCTAGAGAAGTCGGCCCCGAGGAGTCGGCCCAAGACACCAGCGAAGCCCGTGCCCTCATCAAGGGGGACGGGATGGGGAATGGCTAACGTACAGCCCATCCCCTCCCCCTTTCCAGGGGCTGGCGTGGTCACAGTACGTTGTACGGCGGAGATCTCCGCCCGGTGCGGCACTGTTGCCATGCCATCCCTGACATCATCACAGGCAGACGGAGTCCTGCTCCCACGACGGCCTGTCGGTACGGCCCAAGGACGACGGGCCCCACCAGTCAGCGAGAGCCTGGAAGACGATGACGATCCCACCAGTCGGACCTGAGGGAGGTCGGCCTCTAGGAGTCAGCCCGCCCCTTCCTCGGGACCCAATCGCCATTAACCAGACGAGACGCAGAGTGGCTACAGTAATCGCCCGCCAGGCGGCGGAGCTGCAGCCACGACCCCTTGACCAAGCCTGCGTCATCAGAGACGCGGCAATAGTGATCAGCTGCCGACAAGACCCAAGAGCGGCGAGGACGGCCTGTCGGCCCCATACCCAACCAGTCGGCGGGCCCCAGCAGTCGGCAGAGAAGCCGGCAGCCGAAGAGACTGACGACCGGGCCCTATGCCCGTCCGGATTACCATTGTACCCCTGGGGGGTAGGCCTATATAAACCCCCCAGGGCACCCATGCAAAGGGTTCCCAACCTGTTAGAACTAGACCAGATCATAGAGGAAGGAGAGAGCTAGCCCCGCCTTCTCCTACCTCTAGCATACAGCTCAAGGAGCGCCTTTGTATTCACTTGTGCCTTAGTGATCATGCGGAGACCCTGCAGAGCAGGACTAGGGGTGTTATCTCCTAGGAGAGCCCCGAACCTGGGTACAGTACGCCGGCGTTCATGTCTACGCCTCATCCCGCTTTCGGGCACCGGCGACGTTCTACTCGCTCCCACCATGATAAGCCATCCATTGGCATATGTCACACCCAATCCCCGACAGAGAAAGAATTATCGTGATCCACGAGACAGAGCCGCCGCCAAGCCCTGTTCTTTCTCGGGAGGGCAGATCTGGAGTCCGTTTGGGGCTTCGGAGAGGGGGATCTTCGTTCTTCGTCATCACCAACCCTTATCCATCGCCAATTCCATGATGCTCCCCACCGGGAGTGAGTAATTCCTTCGTAGGCTTGCTGGTCGGTGAGGAGTTGGATGAGATTCATCATCTAATCGAGTTAGTTTTGTTAGGGCTTGATCCCTAGTATCCACTATGTTCTTAGATTGATGTTGTTGTGACTTTGCCATGCTTAATGCTTGTCACTTTGGGCTCGGGTGCCATGATTTCAGACCTGAACCATTTATGTTATCATCATTATATCCATGTTCTAGATCCGATCTTGCAAGTTATAGTCACCTACTACGTGTTATGATCCGGCAACCCCGGAGTGACAACAACCGGGCCCACTCCCGGTGATGATCATAGTTTGAGGAGTTCATGCATTCACTGTGTGTTAGTGCTTTGTTCCGGTTCTCTATTAAACGGAGGCCTCAATATCCCTTAGTTTCCAATATGGACCCCGCTGCCACGGGAGGGTAGGACAGAAGATGTCATGCAAGTTCTTTTAATAAAGCACGTATGACTATTTACGGAATACATGCCTACATTATATCGATGAACTGGAGCTAGTGTCGTATTGCCCTAGGTTATAACTATCACCTGATGAATATCATCCAAAAATTCACCAATCCAATGCCTACGAATTTATCTTATATTGTTCTTTCTACGTGTTATGGAAAGAACTTGCATGACATCTTTTGTCCTACCCTCATGTGGCAGCGGGGTCCTATTGGAAACTAAGGGATATTAAGGCCTCCTTTTAATAGAGAACCGGAACAAAGCATTAACACATAGTGAATACATGAACTCCTCAAACTACGGTCATCACCGGGAGTGGGCCCGGCTATTGTCACTACGGGGTTGCCGAATCATAACACGTAGTAGGTGACTATAACTTGCAAGATCGGATCTAGAACATGGATATACTGGTGATAACATAAACGGTTTAGATCTGAAATCATGGTACCCGGGCCCAAAGTGACAAGCATTAAGCATGGCAAATTCATAGCAACACAAATCTAAGAACATAGTGGATAGATCAAGCCCTAACAAAACTAACTCGATTACATGATGAATCTCATCCAACTCCTCACCGAACAGTGAGCCTACGAAGGAACTACTCACTCCCGGTGGGGAGCATCATGGAATTGGCGATGGAGAAGGGTTGGTGATGACGAAGAACGAAGATCCCCCTCTCTGGAGCCCCAAATGGACTCTAGATCTGCCCTCCCAAAGAAGAACATGGCTTGGCGGCGGCTTGCTACCTCTTGAGCACTGCGTTGGTTTTCCCTTGAAGAGGAAAGGGTGATGCAGCAAAGTAGCTTAAGTATTTCCCTCAGTTTTTGAGAACCAAGGTATCAATCCAGTAGGACGCCACACGCAAGTCCCTCGTACCTACACAAACAAATAAGAACCTCGCAACCAACGCGATAAAGGGGTTGTCAATCCCTTCACGGTCACTTACGAGAGTGAGATCTGATAGAGATAATAATGATAAAATGAATATTTTTGGTATTTTTATGATATAGATTGAAAGTAAAGATTGTAAAGTAAAAATAGATTGGAAACTTATATGATGGAAAATAGACCCGGAGGCCATAGGTTTCACTAGTGGCTTCTCTCAAGAAGCATAAGTATTATGGTGGGTGAACGGATTACTGTCGAGCAATCTATACCTACTAATAAAGCAAGGTGCGTTTCTCCAATTTTTTCATCCGTTCACCGTTAAAAGATTTTTTTTCCTATCCGAGGTGGTACTAAACTTTTTTCGTCGTCTGTTAGCAAAGGAAAAATGATTTTTGCAGAATTACGTGCGTGGGCCGCGCGAGCTATGGCCCAGTAAAGTCAGCCCAGTTTTCCCTGCCCACGCAGCAAAAAATAATCATATTTCCCGCACAGTGCGACAAATACTTCAGTTACGCACAGGGCGCCCAAGACTCGGCGACCCATTTCTGTTTGTGCTCTGTTCCAAATTTTTTCTGTTTCTTTCTCTTTGTAGTTCCTGTTTTTTTATTTTTCCCATTCTATGTCTACTTTTCACTTTTTCTCCGAAATTCAAAATTTTCAAAAAATGTTTGCAATTTCAATTTTTATTCAAAATTTCGTAAAATGTTACGAATTAAAAAAATATGTTCCTATTCTAAAAAAATGTTTGAATTTTTTCAATTTTTATTCAAAATTTCGTAAAATGTTACCAATTAAAAATTGTGTTCCTATTCTAAAAAAATGTTTGGATTTCTTTTGTCATGCCAATAATTGTTCAAAATTTGAAAAATACTCCCATTTTTCTAAAAAAATGGGAGTATTTTAACAAACCAAGATTTACAATAAGTCATTTGACAAATGTTCCAAATTTGAAAAATATTTTGTTTTAGTGATATGTGCAAAAATTGAAAATAATATTTGCATTAAAGAAACACATTTTTCAAAATTCTTCCGAATTTTCAAAACATATTCCCGTTTTCAAAAATTGTTCACAACTTAAAAAATAATCGTATTGTTTGTAAATGTTCGTGTTTTAGGAAATTTATTTGAATTTCCAGAAATGTTCTGTTCAAATTTTTTGTTCTATACTTGTCTTAAAATCTATGGTATTTTCAAAAAAATTGTTCATAATTTGGAAGATTTTTCACGTTGCCAATTATATTCGGTAATTCATGTTATGAATTCCAAAATTGTGTTCATTATAAAAAATGATTAAAATTTTAATTTTTTTGTCATTCCGAATTTTAAAAATTATTCCAATTTTTTGAAAAAATATTTGTGTTTTTACAAATTTGTTGAAGATTTAGAAAATGTTAAAAATTTGAAAAATATTCTTCTTTTAGTAATATGTTGAGAAAGTTGAAAATGTTTTTTGCAATAAAAGACACATTTTCTAAATTTCTGCTATATGTTCAAAATATGTTCCCATTTTCCAAAATTGTAAACAAATTAAAAAATACCATACTTTATAAAATCTTCATGATTTTGAGAAATGTTTGTGAATTTCAACAAATGTTCCCTTCAAAATTTTGTTCGTGTTTTTGAAAATGTACGGAATTTTCAAAAAAATGTTCGTAATTTGGAAAATTGTTCATGTTGCCAAGTATATTTGGCAGTTGATAGTAATCAATGTCTGAAAAGATTAAAATATAAATAAATTTTTTTTGAAGCGGACGTTGCATTATATTCTTTAATGTTCACGCTGACCATAGCAGGACGTGTTTGTTTGAGTGGCTAGGAACATGTGGTCGGGTCTTTAAGGTCGTGAGTTCGATCACTTCCATCCTGGACCTGCTCCGCATCTGGCACATCGAGCTAAGTCAGCTTGTTCAGAATAAGGGGTGCCATAAATTAATAACAGTGATAGCTTCCATATGCCAATAAAAAGAGAATATGCAGGTTAATTGTAATTCAAAGAAATTGTGGGCACGTGCCAATACAACATAATCTACTGGTTCGGCTCTAATTAAAGGGTGCCATGCTGAACTAGAGAATACAGGCATGTGGGGGTCTTGATCCATTCTTATATTGAGCTAGAGACATGTAATTTTATTATCCCGTTGCAACGCACGAGCATGTGTGCTAGTTGATAGAAAAGCGAATAATTATGAGAATATCTAGGCATGATCATGTATATAAGCATCACGTTCGTGACAAGTAGACTGACTCCTGCCTGCATCTACTACTATTACTCCACATATCGACCGCTATCCAGCAAGCATCTAGAGTATTAAGTTCATAAGAACAGAGTAATGCCTTAGGTAAGATGACATGATGTAGAGGGATAAACTCAAGAAATATGATATAAACCCCATCTTTTTATCCTCGATGGCAACAATACAATACGTGTCGTTTCCCTTTCTGTCACTGGGATCGAGCACCGCAAGATTGAACCCAAAGCTAAGCACTTCTCCCATTGCAAGAAACATCAATCTAGTAGGCCAAACCAAACTGATAATTCTAAGAGACTTGCAAAGATAACCAATCATGCATAAAAGATTTCAAGGAAGAATCAAATATTGTTCATAGATAGACTTGATCATAAACCAACAATTCATCGGATCTCGACAAACACACCGCAAAAAGAGTTACATCGAATAGATCTCCAAGAAGATCGAGGAGAACTTTGTATTGAGATTCAAAGATAGAGAAGAAGCCATCTAGCTACTAACAATGGGCCCGAAGGTTTGAAGTAAACTACTCACACATCATCGGAGGGGCCATGGAGTTGATGTAGGGGCCCTCCGTGATAAATGCCCCCTCCGACGGAGCTCCGGAAAAGGCCCCAAGATGGGATCTGTCGGATTTCGGGTTCCGGCAGACCCTTGAGGTTCGAACACTGGGGTGCGCACAGAGATTTAGCCTTCTACCTACCTGCACCCCTCCGCCTCGCTAAGATCTAACCTATGGAAAGAACATCACAAGAGACACAGGGTTTATACTAGTTCGGGCCACCGTTGTGGTGTAATACCCTACTCCAGTGTGTGGTGTGGTGGATTGCCTCTTGGGCTGATGCTGATGAACAATACAAGGAAGAACAGCCTCGCGAGGGTCTGTTCTTAGCTGGGGGGATGAACTGCTAGGAGGAGTTCAGTCACCCTTCTCTCTCTCTCTCTTCTCGATTCTCTCTCTGATTTCAATCTCGATCTCTTGATTACGATCCCCCTACCATGTGGGTGGCTAGTCCTATTTATAGGCAAAGGCCCTGGGCCTCTTCCCAAATATTGAGCGGGAAGGGCGCCAACAATTGGCCATTTTGAAGGGGAACATCTGGTACACTTATCCTGACTAAAGTTGGTCCTTGCCTGCCAAAGGCTCTGGTGGTGACGCTGGCTTGGGCTCCACAATGACTTCCTCCCTGCCGTTGGACTGGTCTTGGTCTCGTTGCATCGAAACGGGTGCCTTTGCTTGATGCTCTCGCCTGCGCTTGCTCCCTTTGCACCAAAGAGGAAAGGAGGACACTGCGCGGCTGGCGCTCGCTTGGCGCCTTTGGTTGTCAAGGCTTGCGTCACGGGCACCCCGTGAGGTACCCCGCCTTGATCTCTCCGCCTCCTCGTGAGCCAGCCTGATGAGGCCGTGCCTGAGGAAGCTCCGTGTCGTCCGCCCCGCGAGGCTTGGCCCCTCACGAGGGTCTTGGGTTTGTGTTGATGAAGACGGGCCGTGCTGGGTCCCCTTTGAGCCACGCCGCAGGCCGCAGGCAGGAAAGTCTGGGGACCCCCGTTCCCAGAACACCGACAGTAGCCCCCGGGCCCAAGGCGTGCCCGGACTTGGCCGTGCAGGGAGGCGAAAGGGCAAGAGCGAAGCGCCGCGGGCCCTAACAGCCTGCGGCCTTGGGCGTCGCATGGCGGTTGACTGGACGTGGGCGCCTCAGTAACCGCGCGAGTTGATAAGGGAGCGGCATCTGCCTAGGCTTTGCTTTTTTTACTTTCTCCGGTTGCTGCTCAGATCCCCTTTCTTGCGCCTCTCCTTCCTTCCTCCAAAATTTTCAGATCTACTCCGACCGCGTGACCTAGGAAGCCATGGCGCCTCGTCAGTCCCCGGCCGGAGCTTGGTACTCGTCTGCCCTGGACTCGCCGAACATGTCAGAGGTGAGCCTCGCCTGGTTGCACCGGATGGCGGTGGCGCAGGGCATCGACGGGGCGAAGGTGTTCAAGGCCGGCTCCGCCACCCCTGAGGGCCAAGGGAGCACCTTCTATCCGTTCTTTGTAAGCGCCATTGCTGCTGGCCTGGTGCCTCCCTTCTCCGAGTTCTTCTTCTCTGTCCTCCGCCATTATAAGCTACAGGCTCTGCATCTCCACCCCAACTTCGTCCTTTTCCTGGAAATCTTCGCCTATTACTGCGAGGCTCACGTAGGGGTGCAGCCTTCAGTGGCCTTGTTGCGCCACTACTTCTACCTCCGGACCTCTCGCGGTCCTGCTTCCGCGTGCGCGAGCTTCATCGCGTACGGTGGCGCCATTGCCATTTCAAACCTCGGGAAAAGGATTGAGGGCTTCAGGAGCAAGTGTGTCGGGGGACTAATCCACGAGCACCTATGGGACCGGCGGACCGAGTCCCTTTCGGTTCGGCGGGGGCGAGGGTCACACGAAGAGCGGATCGAGGCGAAGCACACGAGCAGTTTACCCAGGTTCGGGCCGCACGGATGCGTAAAACCCTACTCCTGCTTTGTGGTTTGTATTGAGTTCTTGCTCGGGAGCGCGGAGTGCTACAGTACACCTCAACAGCTAACGAGACCGAGCGTGAGTGTTATCCTTTCTCCTCCTCCTCTACGTTGCGCATGGGCCTCCTTTTATATGCTCAAGGGGTCACCGACAGGTGGCAACGTAGACAAGGGTAAAAATGGAAAGGTTTTGCGGTAGGTACAGCTACCTGCTACAGTGTATCATACCTAACCCTGACGGCAGGGGACAAGGGCATTAAATGCCCGTCTGCGTCGCCTAAATAGTGCAAAAGGGACCGTCGGGGACGCCACCGCTCGCCACGATGGCAATCTTGTCAGCGCCGCCTGCCACCGCACACCGCTGGCTGCACAGCCTCCCGCCGCGTACGCCTGGAAGGGTCCCAGAGCGACACGTTGGTGGATGTGCTGGAGCGCGGGCACAGAGTGGTGGCTTGCCGCGGCAAGCGCCTTGCCGCGGTCGTTGTCTTGTCGCGTCCGGGAGCTTGTCGCTCACCGGGCCTTGCCGGGACGCGTGGCGCGTCGCGGCAAGTTCCTTGAGATGCCTTGGTTGGCCTTCCCGGCATGCTCCTCTTGCCGGGGTCTTGTCTCCTTGGCTTGGATACTTTGTCCTTGAATGGCTCCAAAGGAACCACGGAGGACCTTGGCGGTCACCCGGCAAGCCTTGCCGCGGGATGCTGCGACTGCCCATGCACAAGTTCGGGATACTAGGGTACCCCTACTCTAGTACACCGACAGGAGCCCCCGGGCCTGGGCCATACACGGTGCCGAGCGCTGTTGGGACAGGCCCAAAACAGGGCACAGGCACGCACGGCCTGGGTTACGCCGTATCTCTCCCCATATCCACCGCGCCCTCCCCGAACGGCACACGTTGAATGCGGCGTCATGGGAGAGATCGTGGGTGGTTTCTTTATTCGGAAAGGCGGAACATCCGCCCCTCCCTCTTTATAAGCAGGGGAAACAGGGGTAGTTCGCCCATTCGCCGGTTGCTGCTCCAATCTCGGAAATCTCCGCCGCTCCCGCGTCTTCCCAAAGCTGAAAGAGAGCAGCGCCCCACCCCCCATCGCCACCAGCACCACCAACGCCGTCGACCTCCTCCACCACTTCCGCCATGGCTCCGAGAGCCGACAAAGGGAAGGTTGTGAAGTTGACCGAGGCGCAGCGGCTTGCGGCGCTGCGAAAGGAGCGGGCAATCTTCCCCCCCAAGCTCGCCGCGAGGGAGCTGAGGGAGAATTACTACCTCTTCTGGTCGACGGAGACGCGAGCGCATCCGCGCACGAAGGTACTTCCAGCCGCCGCTTGGAAAATGGCTCCAAACGGATATCCTTTCTTCGCCTTGTTCTTCTACTGCGGGCTCTGCCCGCCTTTCTCTGAGTTTTTCTGCGATATTATGAACACCTACGGGTTCCACCTCCTTGATTTCACCCCCAATGTTGTTCTGACCATGGCAGTTTTCGCACATCTCTGCGAAAACTTTGTCGGAGTCCATCCCAATGTAGCCCTTTTTCGCCACTTCTTTATGCCCCGAGTAGAGAGAGGAGAGCCTTTATCCGGCGGAATCGCCTGGATCTCAAGGGCCGGCAAGAAGGACACTTATCTGGAGGGAGAGTTCCGCGGCAAGTGGGAGGAATGGAGAGCAGACTGGTGCTGGATTGACGAGGAGAACCCGCAGCCGTTTACCGCCCGGCGCCAAGCCCAGTAGCACGCGGCAGCGATTGGAGTGACGTGGCCCCGGAAGACGATAGGCTGAAGATTGCCGTCACCCGGATCCTACGCCTCAGGCTTGCCGGGCTCACTGTAGGCGCTGTTGGCGCAGATTTTCTTCGTCGCCGCATCGCCCCCCTGCAAGAACGGGGGAGACCCGCCTGGGAATTCAAGAATGCGGCGGATATCATGAGGCTGCGTCCGGGCCTCAACTTCAACTTCACTGTTCTGGAGCTTAACGCGATGCTCCAGGAGCTGTTCAAGTACGACCCTCAACATCCCGAAGTGTTCAGGTTGCCGGGGGGCGTCGTTCCACTGTGCAACAACTCCGCGCTCGACCGCATCCGTGCAATGATGCCGCTCTGCGATTCGCATGGAATTGTCCCAACTTGGCAAGAGCCTACAGACGACATCGTGCAAGAGTTCTTGAACGGCTTGGTAGAAGTGCCGGTCCGCTCCGACGAAAAGGATAGCCTCACCCGCGACACCACCGGTGCGGAGATGACACGCATCGCCACTAGGCTGGAAGAGGCGGCGGCAGCCGCAGCCGCGGGCGAATTTGGATTTACCATGGAGGAGGCAGAGGCAGCAGAGGCGGCAAGCCGCGCCGAGGGAGAGGAACCCGTCGGCGAGAAAGAGCTTGCCGGGCATGGCGTCGAGTCGAGCGAGCCCGCCGAGGATACGAGCGGCTCGCTGGAGATCAACTCCTCTTCCTCCTCATCTTCAGGCAGCTCGCCGCAAGCAGAGCCTCCATCCCCACCAAGAAGGCGTCTCCGCAAGGCCAGGGACGTAGCGGGGCGGCAGGCGAGTCAACAGCCGCCGCGCCGCGCGACACGCTCCACCGCGGCAAGCACTGTTGCCGCGGGAGCACCTCACGCTGCTGCGGCAACCGGAGCGGGGTCCACCCGGACCGCCGCTTCTGCTCCTGCCGCTTCTCACGCCGCGGCGGCAGTCGGAGCGGGGTCGTCTCAGACCACCGCCACTGTTCCCGCCAAGCGGCCAAGGGAAACTACTCCTCCGCCTCCTCGCGCCGGACGTGAGCCGGACTTCGACTTCTCCGCGTTCAGCTCCGATGAGGAAGAAGAAGAGTAAGATTCTCTTGTTGTACTTGTAGTTCTTCAATTCTTGCTGTTTTGTCTTGTATCTCATTTGCTTTACTCTGAACTTATTCCTTTTTAGGACTCTGGCCCAGAGAGCAGCGAAGAGGGCCAAGGTCCCGGTGATTATCATCGAGGACGAACCCACCGCGACAGCAGGGGGTGCGTCCGAGACAACCTTGCCGAACCCGGCAACTGTTCTCCAGAGCAGCCCCCAGCGTAAGTATATGGTTCACTTTCCGCCGTTAGGCACGCATGGATACTCTTTCTTTGCTGACATCTGACTGTTGGTTTGTGTAGGAGCAGAGCAGCCCCACCAGGAGCGCCCGGAGGCCACCCCCGAAATGCTAAGGGAGAGTCCTCCGGCAAGGGAGAGTTCTCCGGCAAGGGAGAAGTCTCCGGCAAGGGAGAGTTCTCCGGCAAGGGACAGCACCTGCGGCCCTCCGGCGGCGGAGACCACGACTGCAGAACCCGGTACAGGTAATCCTCTCGCTTCAAAACTTCCCTTGGGTTCTTCTTCTTTTGATCTTCTTTTTTTTGGATATTTGCTTGACTCTTCTCCCTTTTCCGGCCGTCAGACCCATCTGCTGCGGAGCCGATGGAGACCGAGGTTGCCGCCGACAACGCCGCTGCCACCGAAGAAGCAGCCGGTGCTGACGATCCCGCCGGCGACGAGGCCGCCAAAACTGCCGCCGCAGCAGCTGGCGAGGGGTCCGGAGATCGCACTGACGGCCCTGAGGCCGCAAAAGCGCCAGGCGCTACGTCGACCGCCGGCCCGTCCGCCGCTGCCGCAGCGCCAGGCTCCGAAGAGCCCCAGCCAGGCGTCTACTTGAAGGCCGGCGATGACATCTTCATCAACCTCCCCTGGGCATCAAGCTCCAGGGCGCCGGTCGAGGGAGAGAGCTTTGATGGAGAGGTGCTCGCTTCCGCTGGGCTGACGCTGGTTGACGCGCCAAGCAGCAGCAGCGAGCCTGAGGAGGAGCGGCTGCTGCGGAAGCTGGTGTCGCTCTATCGTGCCCGGCAAGCCAAGCTGGAATCCCGCGAGGCGCTCGTTGCGAAGGCGGGAGTGGACATCGAAAAGCGCGCGGAGGAGCTCCGGGGTCTCAACCAGGAAGCTCTCCGGTCCCTGGCAGAGGAGCGGGAGCAACTCGCCGAGGAGCAGAAGGCCTTCCTCCTCGAGAAGGCTGAAGTCGAAGAGCAACGGCGGCTTGCCGCTGAAAAGCTGTCTGCGTAGGAGGGCGAGCTGGTGCGGCGGAAGGTCAACCTTGACGCCCACGAAGAGGAGCTTGCCGCGCGCGAGCGAACATTCGGCGGAGCCCTCAAGCAAGCGGAGGATGCTGCCGCAGCCGCCGAGGCCGCCAAGAAGGAGCTGGAGACGAAGGTGGCGCAGCTGGAGGCCGATCTCAAGGAGAGCGGTGAGGAACTTGCCACGCTCAAGCATGAGCGGGAGAAGGACGCCTACAGCCACTCAGAGCTGCAGGCTCGTCTTGCCGAGAAGGGCAAGGAGCTCAGCGCCGCCAAGGACTCCAATGCAGATCTTGAGTTGAAGCTGACCACTTTGACCAAGACGCTGGACGGCGCCAGGGAGCAGGAGGTGGCCTTGAAGGAGGAGATCAAGGCCGACAAGGCGCTGCTGGCGAGTGCTGCCGCCGCCCAGAATGCTTTTAGGGAGAATGTGGAGCACTGGACGGAGAGTCTCGTGAGTGCTGCCGCAGATATTGACTGGGAGCTGGCGCAGCTGGAAGTGGAGGATCTCGGGTATCCCTCTGATGAGAACCTCCAACCCAGCGCCAAGCTCACCTTGTTCTTCAAAGGCGTGGCGACGGCCCTCCAGCGGCTCCGGGAGAAGATCCCAAAGCAGCTGGCCGACGAGTCGTGCAAGATCTGCGCGGGAGCTCTTCAAAAGGTGTTGGTGAAGGTGGCCTTCCGCAACCCGGGCCTCAACCTCACCAACGTCCTCAAGACCCTGCCGCCGGATGCTGATCTGGAGGCGCTCAAGACCCTTGTCGCACCCATTGTGGACAAGGTGAGCGGGATCAAGAGGATTGAGGGCGATCGCGTAGACTAGGCCGCCCGTTTTCTTCTTTTCTTGTCGCTGCTGGTCATGTTATGAGAACAATCTGTTAGAGCCGCGACAAGCTACCTTGTGATATAACTCTATTCCGGGTAATGATTGCAATGTTATTCCCTTTACTTGATTCCTCCCTTTGTATGTTTCTGCCCTACGCTTTTAGGGAACTTGCCGGTGCGGGCACCTTAGCCGCGAGCGCTGAGTGCGGGACGTCAGCAGCCTGCTGGCGGTGCCGCTACCGACAAGAAACCTTGTCGCAACTAGTCGCAGCTCACTTAAGTTGTTGAGCGGACTCGAAACAAGGTAAGGGCGCAACTAGCTACGAGTTGGTTCCTCCGCGCACAGGTTTTCCATACAAAGTGCGGTCGTTCAAGGGAGATAACTTAAAAATTTTAAAAATCTGATCGCTCAAACTTTGGCAACTTAGCTTTTCTGTTGTTTGCTTCCCGGTAAGGCGAAACTTTCTTGAACGACGCCTGGTCCATACCATTATCTTCTCCTTTCCCCCCGGCAAACTTGTGGGCGAGGGAACCTTCCTTTCCTTGAGAAAAAAGAAAGAGAAGAAAATAAAGATATGGAGCCTTACGGCTCGTGCACAAAGTGTCAGATCACATATGCAAAAAATAGAAAGCATGAAATTGACAAGATGTGCGGAGCATATGAGCTTTACTTATGCACGAGGTCTGCGCCCGGCTTTGTACAAAGGATTACATGCAACAGCGGCAAGACTTGTACAAAAGGTGGTTGCCGGAACAGGTTCCGGCAACCGCGCCTTACGGGTAAAACTTACGAAGATGCTCAATGTTCCAGGAATTGCTCACCAGAATGCTATCTTCGGTCTCAAGGCGGACAGCGCCAGGCCTAGTGACTCGTTTCACCCGGTAAGGGCCTTCCCACTTCGGCGTCAACTTGTTGGAATTCTTGGTGGACTGAACACGCCGAAGAACAAGGTCGCCTTCCTCGAAACTTCTGGCGTTAACTTTGCGGCTATGGTAGCGGCGCAAAGCTTGCTGGTAGCGAGCAGCTCATACAGCAGCCTGAAGACGGTCTTCCTCAAGGAGTAGCGCGTCATCTTGTCGCAGCTGCTCTTGCTCAAGCTCATCATAAGCGAGCACTCGAGGTGACCCGTATACGAGTTCCGTGGGGAGAACTGCCTCTGCTCCATAGACTAGAGCGAAAGGTGTCTGGCCAGTGGCTCGATTTGGCGTCGTCCTGATCGAACAAAGAACCACCGGCAGCTCCTCGATGCAGTTTCTTCCGCACTTGTGCAGCCTGTTGAAAGTCCTGGTCTTGAGCCCACGCAGCACTTCAGCATTTGCCCTCTCCGCTTGACCGTTGCTTCTCGGGTGAGCAACAGAAGCGAAGCAGACCTTGGCGCGAAGATCTTGGACGTATTGCATGAAGGTGCGGCTCGTGAATTGCGTACCGTTGTCGGTGATTAACCTGTTAGGGATCCCGAAGCGGCAAACAATCGACCTGAAGAACTTGACTGCTGACTGTGCTATCACCTTCCTCACTGCTTCCACTTCCGGCCACTTTGTGAACTTGTCGATTGCAACGTACAAGTACTCAAAGCCCCCGATTGCTCGGGAAAAGGGGCCGAGGATGTCGAGCCCCCAGACCGAAAATGGCCAGGATAAAGGGATCGTCTGGAGAGCTTGAGCTGGTTGGTGTATCTGCTTGGAATGGAACTGGCACGCTTCACACTTGGTTACTTGTGCAGTTGCATCCTGGAGGGCTGTCGGCCAAAAGAAACCTTGCCGGAATGCTTTGCCGGCAAGTGCTCTTGCGCCAATGTGGTGACCACATATGCCTCCATGTATCTCTGCCAACAGCTTTTGTCCGTCTTCCCGGTGAATACACTTCAATTTCACACCGTTGAGTCTTCTTCTGTACAGTGTGTTGTCGACAAACTGGTACATACTTGACTGCCGAGCTACTCTTTCTGCTTCTTCTTTCTCCTCGGGAAGTTCTCCTGTCTGAAGGAAACGGACAATCCGCTGTGCCCATGCTGGAGCTTGTGGCTCGACAACAAGGACTAAAGGCAAATCTGCTGCTGTGGGAACATCCGCTTCTACGGCGAGAACCTGCGGCTCTGCCGGAGCTTGACGTTCCCCGGCAAGCTCGCCGGAGCAAAACTTGTCGGGAGCTTCTGCTTCAACGGAACAAACCCTAGGGCTTGCCGGAGCAGACTGCTCCTCAGCGCTCTTGGCGTTGATCTTGGAGACCTTCTTGGCGGCGGCTTCGGGGAGCTCTGCCGGAAAATAGTCACCAGAAATCAACTTCCTCTTCTTGCTCTGTCCAGTTGATGGCGTTACAGACAGTTGAGTCAGCTTGAGCACAAAGATCCCTGGTTCCACAGGTAACTTAAGTGCGGCGCACTTTGATAGGCCATCGGCAATGGCGTTCTGAGCTCTCTGAACATGCTCCATCTGTAGGCCGTCAAGGTGCTCTTCTAGCTTTCTCACTTCGTCGACGTAGGCTTCCATCAACGGACTCTGATAGCTCTTGTTCACTTGGCGGACGACAAGCTGCGAGTCACCTCTGACAATGAGCTTCTTGATCCCAAGGTCTGCCGCAATCCTGAGACCGGCAAGCAAGCCTTCATACTCTGCAGTATTGTTTGTTGCTTGCTCCTTGGGAAAGTGCATCTGGACTACGTACTTGAGGTGCTCTCCGGTGGGTGCGACAAGCAGCACGCCAGCGTCAGCGCCTTGCAGCGAAAAGGCACCATCAAAGTACATCAGCCACTCTTTGCTTGCTTCCTCGACGGGGATGCTCGTTTCTGGAGTTTCTTCATCTGGTGTTGGCGTCCACTCTGCTATGAATTCTGCCAATGCTCTGCTTTGGATAGTTGAAGTACTCTCAAACTTGAGGCCAAAGCTTGACAGTTCCAGTGCCCACTCAACAATCCTGCCTGTTGCTTCTGGGTTCTGTAGTATCCTCTTCAGTGGAAAACGAGTGACAACTGTGATCTCATGTGCTTGGAAGTAATGGCGCAGCTTTCTTGAGGCCATGAGAAGGCCGAAAAACAATTTCTGCACGCCAGAGTACCTTGACCTAGCCCCCTGCAGAAGGGAACTGACAAAGTAAACTGGGCGCTGTACCATTCTCTTCTGTATCTCTTCGCGCGTCTGCGCAGATCCATCCTTGTCGGGACCAGAGCTTGTCGGGGAAGCCCCCTGCTTGTCGCTGGATGCGCCTGCCGTGGTTGCTGGCTCGTCATCTTCCTCCCTCTCTGCTACTAACGCAGCACTAACCACTTGATTGGTTGCCGTTATATACAGCAGCAACTTCTCTTGTGGCTTAGGTGCGACAAGTGTTGGAGTGGAGGACAGGTATCTCTTCAAGTCTTGCAGCGCAGCCTCCGCTTCCGGAGTCCATTTCATTGGACCTGCCTTTTTCAATATTTTGAAAAACGGCAGGGCGTGCTCGGCAGACCTAGAGATAAACCTGCTGAGAGCAGCCACGCAACCGGCAAGTCTTTGTACATCCTTGACGCGCTTTGGTGCTTCAATCTGCTCAATGGCCTTGATCTTGTCGGGATTGGCTTCGATTCCCCGCTGAGACACGAAGAACCCGAGAAGCTTGCTGGAGGGGACTCCAAACACACACTTCTCGGGGTTGAGCTTGAGGCTGATCTTGCACAGATTTGCAAAGGTCTCGTCTAAATCTTGAATCAGAGTTGCCTTGTCCTTGCTCTTGACCACTATGTCATCCATGTAGGCTTCCACATTTCTGTGTATTTGTGGCTCAAGAGCGACATGGACTACCCTTGCAAATGTTGAACCAGCATTTTTTAAACCGAAAGGCATCCGTATGAAACAGTACGTGCCACATGGAGTGATGAATGCGGTCTTCTTCTCATCCTCTTCTGCCATGAAGATCTGATGGTATCCTGAGTATGCGTCAAGAAATGAAAGCAAGTCACATCCGGCCGTGGAGTCAACAATCTGGTCAATGCGCGGCAAAGGAAATGGGTCTTTGGGACAAGCTTTGTTAACATTGGTAAAGTCGATACAAAGTCTCCATTTCCCGTTCGCCTTGCGCACGACTACAGGATTGGCCAACCACGTAGGATGGAGCACTCCTCTAACAAGGCCTGCTGCTTCCAACTTCTTGATCTCTTCTGCGATGAATTCTTGGCGCTCCACTGCTTGCTTCCTGACCTTCTGCTTGACGGGCCGCGCATGAGGACAAACGGCAAGATGGTGCTCAATTACTTTCCTGGGAACACCAGGGATGTCAGACGGTTGCCACGCAAACACGTCGACGTTCGCCCGCAGGAAAGCAATGAGCGCGCTTTCCTATTTAGGGTCGAGAGTGGCATTGATGGTGAAGGTACCACCAGTGCTGTCCTCCTTGGCGGACACCTTCTTGGTCTCTGGCGGAGCTGCCATTGTCTTCTTACACTTGCCGGTGGAGCTCGATGGTGCGCCCTCAACGGCAGCGCAGCACTCCGAAGAGGTGCGCTTGCCGGAGTGGGCATCAGAACTCTTTCCGGACTTGGTCTTCTTCTTCCCCCCGGGAGCTTCAACGGCAGGTGACTTGTGATCTGTTGCGGCTGCCGCTTCCCGGTAGATCTTGTTGGCGCAGATAAGAGCATCCTTCTTGTCGCCAGGGACAGAGATGACGCTTATCGGGCCTGGCATCTTCAGCATGTTGTATGCGTAGGGAGAGGCTGCCATGAACTTGGCGAGTGCTGGACGACCGAGTATCCCATTGTAAGGCAATGGAAAATCGGCAACGTCAAAAGTGACCCTCTCAGTCCTGAAGTTCACCTCGCTGCCAAATGTTACTGGCAACGTGACCTTCCCCTTCGACTTGCTCCTTCCCGGGCTGATTCCTTGGAATGTGCCGGTCTCTTCAAGCTCGCTGTCAGGGATCTGGAGTTTCTGGAGTACAGCGGAGGAGATCAGGTTCAAGCCGGCCCTGCCGTCAACTAGCATCTTAGTGACCTTGAGGTTGCGGATAGTTGGTGAAACAAACATCGGCAAGCACCCGACCGCAGTTGTGCGATCAGGGTGGTCCTCAATATCAAAGATGATAGGCGTGCTGGACCATTTTAGAAGCTTGCGTGACTCGATAGGTGGTTCCGCCGCATTGACTTCCCGCACCCACTGCTTGAGTTGGCGGTGCGAAGTATGCAGAGAAGCACCGCCATCAATGCACAAGACCTCTATGGCTTTCTGGAACTCCTGCTCACTGGTCTCGACATCATCCATGTCTTCGTCGTCATCGTCATCTTCATCCTTGTCGCGGCCGCGGGGAGGTCTGTCTCCTTGCCGCTGCTTGGCCTTGCCGCGGCGTCCTCCCCGGCCGGCGCGCTTCTTGCCGGATTCTCCAGCGCCTCCTTGGGCCCTCTCCTTGTCGCGTCGCTCGTATTCAGCCTTTTGCTGCTGGACAAGCTGCTCGACCTTCTTGCAGCTCTGGAGGTCATGGCCCTTGGTGCGGTGGATCTTGCAGTACTTCTTGTCGGTTTCGTCCTGCTTGTCGGCGACCGCCACAGTCTGGCAATTGGTGCATGCGGCAATCTCCTTGCCGGAGCTACCAGCTTTGGCTTTCTTGGCGCCACCTTCGTTGCTGGACTGCTCAATGGCTAGCACATCTTTGCCTTTCTTCTTCCTGTTGTTCCGCCGCCGGTTTTTCTTTGCCGGGGCAGCATCCTCGCTGTCAGATCCTCCTGCTCCAGTATTCTCTCCGGGGAGTTTCCTCCCTTCCTCAGCACGTGCACACTTGTCGGCCAGGGCATACAGCTCACTGACGTCTCTGATCCTGCACATCGCCATCTCCTCCCGCATCCTGCGGTTATGCACGTTCTGATGGAAGCGCTGATGACCGCGGCAGGGTGGACATCTGGGATGTTGTGTTGTACACGGCTGAATCTCTGAATTTACTTGCGCAAGGGCTCTCCTTCCTTCTAGGCGAGCAGATGAAGGTCACTCTCTTGGCCATGAGGTTTGTGGCCGCCTGTAAAGGCGCCGACAAACTGATGGCAGAGGTCTGCCTAGGAGGATATGGAGTTGTCCGGCAAGTGCATGAGCCAGGACCTGACGTTGGGCTTGAGCACCAGCGGGAAGTAGTTGGCAAGGATCTTGTCGTCCCGCCCCCCGGCAGCCTGCACCGCGATGGTGTAGATGCTGAGGAACTCCGACGGATGCGACTTGCTGTCGTACTTCTCTGCTACGTCTGGCTTGAAATTCTTCGTGCTGGGCCACTTGACTTGCCGCAGCTCACGAGTAAACGCAGGGAAACCTACCGCGTACGGCAAGTCGCCTGGTTCCCCTGGCGCATGCATGTCGACAGAGGGCCCAGTGCGCTGGTCCGATTGACGTCGTGCTTCTCTTCAGCGCTCGATGCGAGTACGAGCGTCTTCTTGCTGTCGTTCATGAAGAACTTGGTGCTGATCGCGACGAGCTCGTGGATCTGATGACGCGGTGGAGTCGCTGTTGAGGTGGATCCGGCGAGTCGGCGATCTTGGCCTTCGGGGCAGAGAGTGCACAGTGGTTGCACCCCCACCGGTCTTGTCGCGACCGGCTCGTGCCTGGCTGACTTGCCGCGGCTACGACGTGCTCGGCTGCCGTTGAGTGTCGCCGTTGGCGAAGCCGATGAGACTCTGAATGGTGGCCCTCCAGTCGTCGATTTTGTCTGCCATTGGAGGGTAGTCCAGGAGCAGTTGAGCTCGCGCCAAAGCTTCTGCTGTAGTGGCGGGTGGCGGTGGCGAACGGTGCGAGGAGCGGGATTTTCTCGGACTTCTAACTATGTTAGAAGGAGCAGTATCCCGTCCAGGCGACCGTGCCTCGCTCGTGCCAGCATGTTGGCGTGCATGCTGGTCTTAAGCACTCCGAGATCCACCAGCTCGATCTTGGTCCAGCAAACGCATGGTACCATGAGTACCATGACGCTGTCGGTCCCGCGCCTCCTGAGATGGGCGCGGTGCATGTATGGACGCCGAGGTCTTGGAGTGCGCCCGGTCGTTGTGGGAGCCGGCTACGCCGCCGATGGGCAGCGCAACCTTGTCCTTGGACCTGGCAGCATCGTGAGCTCCCCCGTCGGCGCCCGTTCTTCCGCCGGTGTCCGCCCCATCAGCCGTTTGCTCCGGCGGCGGTGGGTTCGGCGCGGATGGAGCAGCCGCCTCCGAAGCCTTATTCTTCGGCGGCATGTCGATGAAGATGATGAAGATCTAGCTCGTGTGAACGCCGGATCTGGTTCACACAACCTTGACACCCCTACCTGGCGCGCCAAAGATGTCGGGGGACTAATCCACGAGCACCTGTGGGACCGGCGGACCGAGTCCCTTTCGGTTCGGCGGGGGCGAGGGTCGCACGAAGAGCGGATCGAGGCGAAGCACACGAGCAGTTTACCCAGGTTCGGGCCGCACGGATGCGTAAAACCCTACTCCTGCTTTGTGGTTTGTATTGAGTTCTTGCTCGGGAGCGCGGAGTGCTACAGTACACCTCAGCAGCTAACGAGACCGAGCGTGAGTGTTCTCCTTTCTCCCCCTCCTCTACGTTGCGCATGGGCCTCCTTTTATATGCTCAAGGGGTCACCGACAGGTGGCAACGTAGACAAGGGTAAAAATGGAAAGGTGTTGCGGTAGGTACAGCTACCTGCTACAGTGTATCATACCTAACCCTGACGGCAGGGGACAAGGGCATTAAATGCCCGTCTGCGTCGCCTAAATAGTGCAAAAGGGACCGTCGGGGACGCCACCGCTCGCCACGATGGCAATCTTGTCAGCGCCGCTTGCCACGACGCACCGCTGGCTGCACAGCCTCCCGCCGCGTACGCCTAGAAGGGTCCCAGAGCGACACGTTGGTCGATGTGCTGGAGCGCGGGCACAGAGTGGTGGCTTGCCGCGGCAAGCGCCTCGCCGCGGTCGTTGTCTTGTCGCGTTTGGGAGCTTGTCGCTCACCGGGCCTTCCCGGGACGCGTGGCGCGTCGCGGCAAGTTCCTTGAGATGCCTTGGCTGGCCTTCCCGGCAAGCTCCTCTTGCTGGGGTCTTGTCTCCTTGGCTTGGATACTTTGTCCTTGAATGGCTCCAAAGGAACCACGGAGGACCTTGGCGGTCACCCGGCAAGCCTTGCCGCGGGATGCTGCGACTGCCCGTGCACAAGTTCGGGATACTAGGGTACCCCTACTCTAGTACACCGACAAAGTGGGTCTTGGCAGATGCTGGGCGCATCCACCCTCGGCTGATCTTGCCCACGGAGCAACCCACGAGCTCCAGCGATTGGGGTCGAGCAGAGCTCGCGGACCCCTGCGCGAAGCTGGTGTTGGAGAAGATGGACGCGGATCTGAGGCCGGCCAACATGGCGGCGGCGAAACTGACCGGTGCGTCGCTGCTGAGGGAATTCCTGGAGCACCAGCTGGCTCCGCTTCGGCAGTACTCACTTCCGATGTGGAGGCCCCATCCGAGCCCCGCGGCCTTGGCCGCCGGAGATCTGGCTGCGGTCCTCCAATCTCTGGTCGGGGGCGATGTGGCGAGGTTGGAGGGTGCTCCTACGCCCTTGTTCCTCCGCGATGACTGGGAGCAGGTAGTGGAGTGCATGCCCGTCTTCAACGGGGACAGGCCCGTGCCCATGGAAACTCCCGGGGAATCGGTGGACGTGTCCTCCGATGACTCCAGCGAAGAGGAGGAAGGAGGGGAGCGGGAAAAAGGGCCTGACTCCGAGGCGACTGACGGAGAGTCGAGGGCTCCCCTCCCCCAGCGCAGGTCCCGCGTTCTCCGCCTCTCTCCGAGCGATGACGATGAGGATGATGACGAGCAGGACGGCGGGAGCTTGCCCCCGATCCCGAAGAAAGACAGGACCGGGCTGATCTCCCGCGGGTCTGCCCCGGCCCCGAGGCGGACCGCAGACGTGCCTTCCGCTTCCAAGCTTCCCGAGGTTGACCCTTCTAGCCAGCTTCTAGGCTTCAAATTTGGCCGGAGGCTGCTTGAGCTCACTGGCGACGGCCCGTAAGCGCTTGATTCTTGTCTTTATTTCTTGTTCTGCTTCTGAGGCTTGACGTCCGCATCTCTTGGATAGGCTGGCGCCCGCAACAAAGAAGCCGAAGGGAGCTCCTGAGGTTCCATCCATGGCAGCGCCTCTGCCCGCGAAGGAAGGTGACCGCGACGCACGGGCTTCTCCTGCCCGGTCGTCCTCGCGAGGCCTGGCTGAGCCGGCTGGGGCGAGCTCAGCCCCCATGGCCCAAGTGACTCCCGAGGTGCCTTTGCTTGCTGCCGCCACTACAGCCGTTGGGGCGCAGCAGGCTCCGCCTCAGGATGCTGTGGTCGCGCTGCCGCCTTCTCCTCCTACTCCACCGACTGCTGTCTCTCCGACTCCCCTTACCATTCTGGATCGTGCTGCTGCTGAGCTGGACCGGCTGCGGTAGGATCTTCTTGGCGCGGACCCTCGCTTGGTGGCCGGGCGCTTGGAGCTGGCTTCAGGATGGATTCGCTATGACGCTTCAATTCGGGCGGCGCTGGTCCAGGCCTCGACGGCTTGCGATGAGGAGAGGCAGGCCGTCCTTGAGGCGAAGGCTGCTCGTGACGCAGCCCTGGGGGAGGTGGTCGACGTCTGTGGTCGCTGCAAGGCGCTGGAGGACGAGCTACAAGGCCTGCGGGGCTAGCTCGCGAAAGAGGTCCGCCTTCGCCAAGAGCAGGAAGAAGGCATGAAGGCTTGTGAGGCGGCCGTCGAGGGCCAGGAGGCCAAGATCAGGAAGCGCCGCGACCGCCTAGGCGCGTTGGAGCAGGAGTTGGGGGCGAGGAAGGTCGAGCTGGACGACAAGGCCCAGGTTCTTGCCGAGGACCGCGTGGCCTTCGCGGAGATGGAGGCGAAGGCTCGCTCCTCGCTGAGGATGCTTTACGACAGCGACCTGAAGAGCCCGCTGGCTGGCTCCGAGGACGGCCCCGCCAAGCTGCTTCCCTTCCTGGTTCGCGCTCTTGAAGATGTCGCCCTTGGCCTTGGCCCCACGGCCGAGGCCGAGGCGCGTGTCCTGTCTTCTGCAGCGCTGACGCGGGTCCTCACCCACATCTACCTTCGCGATCCCGGCGTCGACCTCGACAGCCTGCTGGAGCCAGTAAGCGGCGAGCGTGCCGCTGCTGCTGCCGAGGCCATGAAGGTTCGCGCGGAGGCTCTGCTGGGGAAGTTTCGGGCCTTCAGCACCAAGCCGAAGCAAGGCGCTGCCGACCCCGCTGCTCCATGAGGCGAACCCACTCCGCGCTGCTCCACCGCCGACAAGTGACTCCGTTGTGGCTCCTGTCCTGCCTTTAATTCCTGCACATGTATCATGCCTCGGGGAGGCGTTTAAACTTGCGTTTGGCATTGAGATAACAGTGTGGACTGTAATATTTTCTTTTGAATTCCTTGAAATTTACGCTTTTCCTTCCTACTTGCTTATGTTCTACGCCGGTAGAGCCCGGCCCCGCGCATACCTCAGCCGCCGTTAGCCCCGACCGGAAACCAGGACGGGACCAAGGAGTGAGGGGCTATGTGACAAGTTAGGCTCCTGAGTCGCGATGCTCAGGAGTCCCCCTTGGCGCATGAACAACAAGTAGGGAGGTGTGATGTGGGTGGATCTACCGTTCTACGTCTGCAGAGCCCGGCCGCGCGCATACCTCAACCGCCGTTAGCCTTTCGGAACTAAGGAGTGAGGGGCTACGTGACCAGTTAGGCTCCTGAGTCGCGATGCTCAGGAGTCCCCCTTGATGCTCAAACGGCCTTCGTACCTTGGCTCCACTCGGGGAGAGACGCGCGACGAACTAGGCCCGGGGGTGTTGGGGAACGTAGTAATTTCAAAAAATTTCCTATGCACATGCAAGATCATGGTGATGCATAGCAACGAGAGGGGGAGTATGATCTACATACCTAGTAGATCGACAACGGAAGCGTTTGGTTGATGTAGTCGTACGTCTCCACGATCCGACCGATCAAGCACCGAAACTACGGCACCTCCGAGTTCTAGCACACGTTCAGCTCGATGACGATCCCCGGACTCCGATCCAGCAAAGTGTCGGGGAAGAGTTCCGTCAGCACGACGGCGTGGTGATGATCTTGACGTACTACTACTGCAGGGCTTCGCCTAACCACCGCTACAATATTATCGAGGACTATGATGGCTGGGGGCGCCGCACACGGCTAAGGAATAGATCACGTGGATCAACTTGTGTGTCTTTGGGGTGCCCCTGCCTCCGTATATAAAGGACTAAAAGGGGGGAGGCTGGCCGGCCAAGGAGGGCGCGCCAGGAGAGTCCTACTCCCTCTGGGAGTAGGATTCCCCCCCAATCCTAGTTGGAATAGGATTCGCGGAGGGGGGAAAAGAGAGAGAGGGGCCGGCCCCCTCTCCTTGTCCTATTCGGACCAAGGGAGGGGAGGGGCGCGTGGCCCATGAGGGGCTGCCTCTTCTCTTTTCCACTAAGGCCCATCATGGCCCATATAGCTCCCGGGGGGTTCCGGTAACCTCCCGGTACTCCGGTAAAATCCCGATTTCACCCGGAACACTTCCGATATCCAAACATAGGCTTCCAATATATCAATCTTTATGTCTCGACCATTTCGAGACTCCTCGTCATGTCCGTGATCACATCCGGGACTCCGAACAACCTTCGGTACATCAAAATGCATAAACTCATAATATAACTATCATCGTAACCTTAAGCGTGCAGACCCTACGGGTTCGAGAACAATGTAGACATGACCGAGACACGTCTCCGGTCAATAACCAATAGCGGGACCTGGATGCCCATATTGGCTCCTACATATTCTACGAAGATCTTTATCAGTCAGACCGCATAACAACATACGTCGTTCCCTTTGTCATCGGTATGTTACTTGCCCGAGATTCGATCGTCGGTATTCCAATACCTAGTTCAATCTCGTTGCCGGCAAGTCTCTTTACTCGTTCTATAATACATCATCCCGCAACTAACTCATTAGTTGCAATGCTTGCAAGGCTTAAGTGATGTGCATTACCGAGAGGGCCCAGAGATACCTCTCCGACAATCGGAGTGACAAAACCAATCTCGAAATACGCCAACCCAACATGTACCTTTGGAGACACCTGTAGTACTCCTTTATAATCACCCAGATACGTTGTGACGTTTGGTAGCACCCAAAGTGTTCCTCCGGTAAACGGGAGTTGCATAATCTCATAGTTATAGGAACATGTATAAGTCATGAAGAAAGCAATAGCAACATACTAAACGATCGGGTGCTAAGCTAATGGAATGGGTTATGTCAATCAGATCATTCACTTAATGATGTGATCCTGTTAATCAAATAACAACTCATTGTTCATGGTTAGGAAACATAACCATCTTTGATTAACGAGCTAGTCAAGTAGAGGCATACTAGTGACACTTTGTTTGTCTATGTATTCACACATGTATTATGTTTCCGGTTAATACAATTCTAGCATGAATAATAAACATTTATCATGATATAAGGAAATAAATAATAAATTTATTATTGCCTCTAGGGCATATTTCCTTCAGTCTCCCACTTGCACTAGAGTCAATAATCTAGTTCACATCGCCATGTGATTTAACAGCAATAGTTCACATCACCATGTGATTAACACCCATAGTTCACATCGATATGTGATCAACACCCAAGGGTTTACTAGAGTCAGTAATCTAGTTCACATCGCTATGTGATTAACACCCAAAGAGTACTAAGGTGTGATCATGTTTTGCTTGTGAGATAATTTTAGTCAACGGGTCTGTCACATTCAGATCCGTAAGTATTTTGCGAATTTCTATGTCTACAATGCTCTGCACGGAGCTACTCTAGCTAATTGCTCCCACTTTCAATATGTATCTAGATTGAGACTTAGAGTCATCCAGATCTGTGTCAAAACATGCATCGACGTAACTTTTTACGACAAACCTTTTGTCACCTCCATAATCGAGAAATATTTCCTTATTCCACTAAGGATAATTTTGACCAATGTCCAGTGATCTACTCTTAGATCATTATTGTACTCCCTTGCTCAACACAGTGTAGGGTATACAATAGATCTGGCACACATCATGGCATACTTTACAGAACCTATGGCTGAGGCATAGGGAATGACTTTCATTCTCTTTCTATCTTCTGCCGTGTTCGGGCTTTGAGTCTTCACTCAATTTCATACCTTGTAACACAGCCAAGAACTCTTTCTTTGACTGTTCCATTTTTGAACTACTTCAAAATATTGTCAAGGTATGTACTCATTGAAAAAACTTATCAAGCGTCTTGATCTATCTCTATAGATTTTGATGCTTAATATGTAAGCAGCTTCACCGAGGTCTTTCTTTGAAAAACTTCT
This sequence comes from Triticum urartu, assembly GCF_003073215.2. Taxonomy (NCBI): domain Eukaryota; kingdom Viridiplantae; phylum Streptophyta; class Magnoliopsida; order Poales; family Poaceae; genus Triticum; species Triticum urartu. The sequence goes on from NC_053023.1 coordinate 704,410,233, forward strand.
TTAAAAACACTCCTTTATGCTTTGCAGATTAATTCTACATTATTTCCGATCAACAATATGTCATACATATATACTTATCAAAAATGTTGTAGTGCTCCCACTCACTTTCTTGTAAATACAGGCTTCATCGCAAGTCTGTATAAAACTATATTCTTTGATCAACTTATCAAAGCGTATATTCCAACTCCGAGATGCTTGCACCAGTCCATAGATGGATCGCTGGAGCTTGCATATTTTCTTAGCACCTTTAGGATTGACAAAACCTTCTGGTTGTATCATATACAACTCTTCTTTAATAAATCTACTAAGGAATGCAGTGTTGTTTATCCATTTGCCAGATTTCATAAAATGCGGCAATTGCTAACATGATTCGGACAGACTTAAGCATAGATACGAGTGAGAAACTCTCATCGTAGTCAACACCTTGAACTTGTCGAAAACCTTTTGCGACAATTCTAGCTTTGTAGATAGTAGCACTACTATCAGCGTCCGTCTTCCTCTTGAAAATCCATTTATTTTCTATGGCTTGCCGATCATCGGGCAAATCCATCAAAGTCCATACTTTGTTCTCATACATGGATCATATCTCAGATTTTATGGCCTCAAACCATTTCGCGGAATCTGGGCTCATCATCGCTTCCTCATAGTTCGCAAGTTCGTCATGGTCTAGTAACATGACTTCCAGAACAGGATTACTGTACCACTCTGGTGCGGGTCTCACTCTGGTTTACCTACGAGATTCGATAGTAACTTGATCTGAAGTTACGTGATCATCATCATTAGCTTCCTCACTAATTGGTGTAGTAGTCACAGGAACAGATTTCTGTGATGAACTACTTTCCAATAAGGGAGCAGGTACAGTTACCTCATCAAGTTCTACTTTCCTCCCACTCACTTCTTTCGAGAGAAACTCCTTCTCTAGAAAACTCCGAATTTAGCAACAAAAGTCTTGCCTTCGGATTTGTGATAGAAGGTGTACCCAACAGTCTCCTTTGGGTATCCTATGAAGACATATTTCTCCGATTTGGGTTTGAGCTTATCAGGATGAAACCTTTTCATATAAGCATCACAATCCCAAACTTTAAGAAACGACAACTTTGGTTTCTTGCCAAACCACAGTTCAGATTGTGTCGTCTCAATGGACTTAGATGGTGCCCTTTTAAACGTGAATGCAGCTGTCTTTAATGCATAACCCCAAAACGATAGTGGTAGATCGATAAGAGACATCATAGATTGCACTATATCCAATAAAGTACGGTTATGACGTTCGCACACACCATTATGCTGTGGTGTTCCATGTGGCATGAGTTTGTGAAACTATTCCATATTGTTTTAATTGAAGACCAAACTCGTAACTCAAATATTTGTCTCCGCGATCAGATCGTAGAAACTTTATTTTCTTGACACGATGATTTTCCACTTCACTCTGAAATTCTTTGAACTTTTCAAATGTTTCAGACTTATGTTTCATCAAGTAGATATACCCATATCTGCTCAAATCATCTGTGAAGTTCAGAAAATAACGATACTTGCCGTGAGCCTTAACACTCATCGGAACGCATACATCAGTATGTATTATTTCCAATAAGTCAGTTGCTCGCTTCGGAGAACGGAGTCTTAGTCATCTTGCCCATGAGGCATGGTTCGGAAGCATCAAGTGATTCATAATCAAGTGATTCCAAAATCCCATCAGCATGGAGTTTCTTCGTGCGCTTTACACCAATATGACCTAAACAGCAGTGCTACAAATAAGTTGCACTATCATTATTAACTTTGCATCTTTTGGTTTCAATATTATGATTATGTGTATCACTACGATCGAGATCCAACGAACTATTTTCATTGGGTGTGTAACCATATAAGGTTTTATTCATGTAAACAGAACAACAATTTATTCTCTTACTTAAATGAATAACTGTATTACAATAAACATGATCAAATCATATTCATGCTTAACGCAAACACCAAATAACACTTATTCAGGTTCAACACTAATCCCGAAAGTATAGGGAGTGTGCGATGATGATCATATCAATCTTGGAACCACTTCCAACACACATCGTCACTTTACCCTTAACTAGTCTCTGTTTATTCTGCAACTCCCGTTTCGTGTTACTAATCTTAGCAACTGAACTAGTATCAAATACTGAGGGGTTGCTATAAACACTAGTAAAGTACACATCAATAACATGTATATCAAATATACTTATGTTCACTTTGCCATCCTTCTTATCTGCCAATCACTTGGGGTAGTTCCGCTTCCAGTGACCAGTCCCTTTGCAGTAGAAACACTTAGTCTCAGGCTTAGGACCAGACTTGGGCTTCTTCACTTGAGCAGCAACTTGCTTGTTGTTCTTCTTGAAGTTCCCCTTCTTCCCTCTGCCCTATTCTTGAAACTAGTGGTCTTGTCTACCATCAACACTTGATGTTTTTCTCGATTTCTACCTTCGTCAATTTCCGCATTACGAAGAGCTTGGGAGTCGTTTCCGTTATCCCTTGCATATCATAGTTCATCATGAAGTTCTACTAACTTGGTGATGGTGACTAGAGAATTCTGTCAATCACTATCTTATCTGGAAGATTAACTCCCACTTGATTCAAGCGATTGTAGTACTCAGACAATCTGAGCACATGCTCACTAGTTGAGCGATTCTCCTCCATCTTTTTAGCTATAGAACTTGTTGGAGACTTCATATCTCTCAACTCGGGTATTTGCTTGAAATATTAACTTCAACTCCTGGAACATCTCATATGGTCGATGACGTTCAAAACATCTTTGAAGTACCGATTCTAAGCCGTTAAGCATGGTGCACTTAAACTATCAAGTAGTCATCATATTGAGCTAGCCAAATGTTCATAACGTCTGCATCTGCTCCTGCAATAGGTCTGTCACCTAGCGGTGCATCAAGGACATAATTCTTCTGTGCAGCAATGAGGATAAACCTCAGATCATGGATCCAATCCGCATCATTGCTACTAACATCTTTCAACACAATTTTCTCTAGGAACATATCAAAATAAACATAGGGAAGCAACAACGCGAGCTATTGATCTACAACATAATTTGCAAAATACTACCAGGACTAAGTTCATGATAAATTTAAGTTCAGTTAATCATATTACTTAAGAACTCCCACTTAGATAGACATCCCTCTAATCCTCTAAGTGATTACGTGATCCAAATCAACTAAACCATGTCCGATCATCACGTGAGATGGAGTAGTTTCATTGGTGAACATCACTATGTTGATCATATCTACTATATGATTCACGCTCGACCTTTCGGTCTCCGTGTTCCGAGGCCATATCTGTATATGCTTGGCTCGTCAAGTATAACCTGAGTATTCCGCGTGTGCAACTGTTTTGCACCCGTTGTATTTGAACGTAGAGCCTATCACACCCGATCATCACGTGGTGTCTCAGCACGAAGAACTTTCGCAACGGTGCATACTCAGGGAGAACACTTCTTGATAATTTAGTGAGAGATCATCTTATAATGCTACCGTTAATCAAAGCAAGATAAGATGCATAAAAGATAAACATCAGATGCAATCAATATAAGTGATATGATATGGCCATCATCATCTTGTGCTTGTGATCTCCATCTCCGAAGCACCATCGTGATCATCATCGTCACCGGCGCGACACCTTGATCTCCATCGTAGCATTGTTGTCGTCTCGCCAATCTTATGCTTCCACGACTATCGCTACCGCTTAGTGATAAAGTAAAGCATTACAGCGCGATTGCATTGCATACAATAAAGCGACAACCATATGGCTCCTGCCAGTTGCCGATAACTCGGTTACAAAACATGATCATCTCATACAATAAAATTTAGCATCATGTCTTGACCATATCACATCACAACATGCCCTGCAAAAACAAGTTAGACGTCCTCTACTTTGTTGTTGCAAGTTTTACGTGGCTGCTACGGGCTTAAGCAAGAACCAATCTTACCTACGCATCAAAACCACAACGATAGTTTGTCAAGTTGGTGATGTTTTAACCTTCGCAAGGACCGGGCGTAGCCACACTCGGTTCAACTAAAGTTGGAGAAACTGTCACCCGCAAGCCACCTATGTGCAAAGCACGTCGGGAGAACCGGTCTCGCGTAAGCGTACGCGTAATGTCGGTCTGGGCCGCTTCGTCCAACAATACCGCCGAACCAAAGTATGACATGCTGGTAAGCAGTATGACTTATATCGCCCACAACTCACTTGTGTTCTACTCGTGCATATAACATCAACATATAAAACCTAGGCTCGGATGCCACTGTTGGGGAACGTAGTAATTTCAAAAAATTTCCTACGCACACGCAAGATCATGGTGATGCATAGCAATGAGAGGGGGAGTATGATCTACATACCTAGTAGATCGACAACGGAAGCGTTTGGTTGATGTAGTCATACGTCTCCACGATCCGACCGATCAAGCACCGAAACTACGGCACCTCCGAGTTCTAGCACACGTTCATCTCGATGACGATCCCCGGACTCCGATCCAGCAAAGTGTCGGGGAAGAGTTCCGTCAGCACGACGGCGTGGTGACGATCTTGACGTACTACTACTGCAGGGCTTCGCCTAAGCACCGCTACAATATTATCGAGGACTATGGTGGCTGGGGGCGCCGCACACGGCTAAGGAATAGATCACGTGGATCAACTTGTGTGTCTCTGGGGTGCCCCTGCCTCCGTATATAAAGGACTAAAAGGGGGGAGGCTGGCCGGCCAAGGAGGGCGCGCCAGGAGAGTCCTACTCCCTCTGGGAGTAGGATTCCCCCCAATCCTAGTTGGAATAGGATTCGCGGAGGGGGGAAAAGAGAGAGAGGGGCCGACCCCCTCTCCTTGTCCTATTCGGACCAAGGGAGGGGAGGGGCGCGTGGCCCATGAGGGGCTGCCTCTTCTCTTTTCCACCAAGGCCCATCATGGCCCATATAGCTCCCGGGGGGTTCCGGTAACCTCCCGGTACTCCGGTAAAATCCCGATTTCACCCGGAACACTTCCGATATCCAAACATAGGCTTCCAATATATCAATCTTTATGTGTCGACCATTTCGAGACTCCTCGTCATGTTCGTGATCACATCCGGGACTCCGAACAACCTTCGGTACATCAAAATGCATAAACTCATAATATAACTGTCATCGTAACCTTAAGCGTGCGGACCCTACGGGTTCGAGAACAATGTAGACATGACCGAGACACGTCTCCAGTCAATAACCAATAGCGGGACCTAGATGCCCATATTGGCTCCTACATATTCTACGAAGATCATTATCGGTCAGACCGCATAACAACATACGTCGTTCCCTTTGTCATCGGTATGTTACTTGCCCGAGATTCGATCGTCGGTATTCCAATACCTAGTTCAATCTCGTTGCCGGCAAGTCTCTTTACTCGTTCTGTAATACATCATCCCGCAACTAACTCATTAGTTGCAATGCTTGCAAGGCTTAAGTGATGTGCATTACCGAGAGGGCCCAGAGATACCTCTCCGACAATCGGAGTGACAAAACCTAATCTCGAAATACGCCAACCCAACATGTACCTTTGGAGACACCTGTAGTACTCCTTTATAATCACCCAGTTACGTTGTGACGTTTGGTAGCACCCAAAGTGTTCCTCCGGTAAACAGGAGTTGCATAATCTCATAGTTATAGGAACATGTATAAGTCATGAAGAAAGCAATAGCAACATACTAAACGATCGGGTGCTAAGCTAATGGAATGGGTCATGTCAATCAGATCATTCACTTAATGATGTGTTCCCGTTAATCAAATAACAACTCATTGTTCATGGTTAGGAAACATAACCATCTTTTATTAACGAGCTAGTCAAGTAGAGGCATACTAGTGACACTTTGTTTGTCTATGTATTCACACATGTATTATGTTTCCGGTTAATACAATTCTAGCATGAATAATAAACATTTATCATGATATAAGGAAATAAATAATAACTTTATTATTGCCTCTAGGGCATATTTCCTTCAGGGGGGCCTGGCTGGGTGGCGTGCGTCTGGGCGTGACCCAGGCGCAGCCCCCGTGCCCAGCCCCCTCGCGCGGCACTCCCGAGGGGAGGCGTTACGATGAGGCTAGACACTGAGCTCTGGGCTCCCTGAGGTTGATGCGGCCCGGGGGCCACCCTCAGTTGTTTATCACTAGCGCAGAGCATAGCGCTTCCGTATGTGTACGGGCATAGCCGCTCCTCAGCAGTGTCGTCAGTCAGCACGGAGCATGGTGCTTCCACTGGTACGTGGGATGGGGCTCCCCTCCGGGAGGAGCCCCCGGGGCGTGTACAACCCCGCCCTGACACGTGGCTGGCACGGTAGGGCCTGGCGAGGTGTATCTGGGCACCCGTGAGCCAGCGTGGGACTCACGGGGCCCTACCTCTAGGCGGGTTGCGCCTGGCACTGGGCCTTATCTTGTGATGTGTCCCTACAAATTTGGTTAGATGCCGGCACTCTACTTCCTCGGGTCCCGACCCTCGAGCTGGTCTCAGCCGTTGCTGGTATGCCAGGTCGCGATGCCGTGGACAAGGCTAGAGGGTGAGGGCTGGAGAGCCAGTAAGAGCCTTGAGTCACGATGCTCAGGTACCCCCCCTTTAACGTGCAAGTGGTCGGCATGGAGAAGAAGAGGTGCCGTGGACAGGCATCAAATAATCAAGCATGGTGGGTCGAACGCATAGCCGGAAATAAATGCAAAAGGGATACATGCCGCTGGGTCTGGCCCGAGCGACTTGGGGGATGATGCAGCCCGAGGGGCGCCCCCAACAAGGTAAGCTAACAACATGAAATAAAACGGATACATGCCACAGGGACGGACCCACGCGGCCTGGGAATAATGCAGCCCTGGGGGGCGCCCCCAGCTGGAAATGAAACTTGAAAGATGTCACCTGATGATGTTGAGGACGAAGGAGTGTTCGTGTAGCAGACTCGGTGGGCTGCGGAAGCCGATCCTCACAAGCCCCCAGGCCCAGGGGCCTCGGGAGGCTCCGGAGGCGCTGGTGGCTCTTCGCGGACCATCTCCATCTCCGCCAGGGCTGCGGAACGCCTGGCCTCTTGAGCCTCCATGATGCCCCTCATGAGGCGCTGGTACGTGGCAGCCGCGTTCGGCAAGCTGTAAGGCATGCGAACGTAGCTGTGGGGTGGACCTTCGCAGCGCCCCACTCGCGAGGGCCAGAGGCGCTCCAGAGAGGCGACTCGATTGAGCCCTGGTATGTCGATGCAGACGCGCAGCCCACCATCCTCGCTTGGATGGGGAGCCACAGCTGGTAGGCGGCGGCCGCCTTTCATGACTCTTGACTCCTGTAGCTCCTGAATGGCCTTGCTGACGAACTCCTGAGGGTCTGGCTCTCCTTGCCTTACTCCTTCTTGAGGGAAATGTGCTTCGAAACACACCTCCATGTGGTGCCCAAGTGCCTCCCTCATGACCTTAGCCAGGTCGGTGGTCCTCCAGGGGAGAGCCCCCGAGCCCTGCCTGAGGAGGGCGCCGGGCGCGCTTTCCTATGCGATGGAAGGAGGTTCCCCCTGGGCAGGCGTGGGCCCTGAGGGGCCTGCCTCCTGAGGGGCCGGGCCGGACGATGTCTTCTTCTTCTTGGGGGCGGTCTCGGGAAGCCTCCTGCTTCCGCGATTCGGGTCTTCCAGTGATGCGGCCTGGAAGGCTCGTTCCAGGGAACACACCGCGTCCTTCTCTTCACAGGGCACCGTGATGACTCCGCCACTTCCTGGCATATTGAGGACGCTGTAGCTGTGGTGAGTTACGGCCATGAACTTGGCCAGCGCTGGGTACCCAAGGATGGCTTTGTACAGCAGGCGAATGTGAGCGACGCCGAAGTCGATGAGCTCGATGCGGTAGTTGTCGCGTGCCCCGAAGGTGACAGGGAGGCGGACCTGCCCAATCGGGACCGTGGAGCCGTCGGTGACTCCGGAGAAAGGCTTGGTTGGCTGAAGCTGGTTGTAGGGCACTTGGAGATTGTTGAATGTTTCCACGGACAGGACGTTGAGCCCTGCCCCGCCATCGATGAGGGTCCTGGTGACCACCACATTGTTGATGATTGGGGGACAAAGCATCGAGAGGACTCCGGCTGTGGCCGCACACTTGAGCTGATCTGCTGAGCTGAACGTGATGGCACATGCCGACCACCTGAGAGGGCGCGTGGCTTCCAGCTTGGGGAGGACTGCATTCACTTCGCGGGTGAACTGCTTGAAGATGCATTGAGAGGCTGGGGCTTGAGCCCCGCCCAGGATGCAGGCGACCGCGCGCGGCTCCTGGAAGCCCCCTGCCCCCTCGTCCTGATGGCGGTCCTCGTTTCTCCTTGGCTGCGGCGGCAGCGGAGGGAGGCCTGCGTTGCCTTGCGGCGATCCTCGCGAGGCTGATCCCTCCAGTCTGCCTCACGAGGCGGGTTTTGCCAGCGATCCTCGCGAGGTTGATCGCGCCACCCTTGGCGCGGGCAGCGGTCTTCCCAGCGTCCTGTGTTCCTTCCTCCTCCTCGATCGTAGCCCCGATCACCGCAGTCGGGGCGACGGCCGATCCTTCCTTCTCGCACGGCTCGGAGCTCTTGACATTCATTGGTGTTGTGGGTGTGGAGGTTGTGGTACACACAGTACCGACTGCCCTTGGAAGGTTCGGGCTGATCTCTGCCCCGCTTGGTGTCTGGTTCTGCCGCGAGCACGGCAGCCCCCTTGCGCTTCACATCCTTGGCCTTGGGCTTCTTCTCTTCTGGGTCTGCGGCAGGCAGCTCGAGGAGGGAGAGACGCCCTTCCTCAGCCTGGCGCACTTGGTTGCCAAGTTGAACAACTCCAAGGAAGTGCACAGGTCTTCATGCATCGCCAGCTCCTCCTTCATCTTGACATCACGCACGCCGTCGGAGAAGGCTGAGATGATGGCCTCCTCGGTCACCTTGGGAATCTTGAGGCGTGCATTGTTGAAGCGCTGGATGTACTTCTGCAGGGTCGGCCGTGCCATCGTAACGAGGAGGCAGGTCTGGCTTGAACTTGCCGGGCCACGCGACGCTGCGTAGCTCGATGGTGAAGGCACGGCAGCCTGCTGTGGCCACAGGAGGCCTTGGGTGGCGGAGAGCTTGGTCTTGCATGTCCCCGCGTGCTGCAGCTGGGAGCAGCGCGGGGTCTTGACGTGCGGGAGCAGGAGCATGGTCGCGACGTGCTGGAGCAGGGAGCGCCCGGGCAGCTTCTTGCGGTCGAGGGACTTCTTGGCAGCTCTGCTCTTGCCGCGCTGGCACCTGACGGAGCGGGTTCCGCCCAGGGGCCACGCGCCTTGGAGCCATGGCGCCTTCTTGAGGAGGAGGCGGCCGGGGCGCCGCCGGAGCTTCGTCGCCCGCGCGGGGCGGGGTGCGGTGCAGCGGAACGGATGGCGCAAGAGAGCCCCCTGCGGCGCGAACGAGCTCGGCGACGCGGTCGAGCCATTCTTCGTAGACGTCGTCGATGGGACGGTAGCGCAGGAGCTCGTTTGCCGTGATGGGCGCAGCTCGAGCCTCCATGGGTGCGAGGAGCGCGCGGGACGAAGAACCAGCTGGGGTGAGCGAGGGAGTAGCGGTGCGGCCGTCTTGCCGCATGGACGGATGCTGAGACGACGCTTGCTGCTCGTCCCCCGCCGGGCTGGCGGCGGCGTTGACGGCAGGTGACGGGGAACGGCGAGGACGCCCGCCGACAGGAGCCGTCTGGGCAACGCGGGAAGCGAGAGCGGCCCGGCGCTCGGCGCGGGCCCGACGAGCGTCAGACATGGACGCGATGGTCGGAGGAGAACGGGGTGGTGGAAGACGAATTCCGGCGCACCCCTACCTGGCGCGCCAAATTTCGGATTTCGGGTTCCGGCAGACCCTTGAGGTTCGAACACTGGGGTGCGCGCGGAGATTTCGCCTTCTACCTACCTGCACCCCTCCGCCTCGCTAAGATCTAAGCTATGGAAAGAACAACACAAGAGACACAGGGTTTATACTGGTTCGGGCCACCGTTGTGGTGTAATACCCTACTCCAGTGTGTGGTGTGGTGGATTGCCTCTTGGGCTGATGATGATGAGCAATACAAGGAAGAACAGCCTCGCGAGGGTCTGTTCTTGGCTGGGGGGATGAACTGCTAGGAGGAGTTCAGTCACCCTTCTCTCTCTCTCTCTCTCTCTCTCTCTCTCTCTTCTTGATTCTCTCTCTGATTTCGATCTCGATCTCTTGATTACGATCCCCCTACCCTGTGGGTGGCTAGTCCTATTTATAGGAAAAGGCCCTGGGCCTCTTCCCAAATATTGAGCGGGAAGGGCGCCAACAATTGGCCATTTTGAAGGGGAACATCTGGTACACTTATCCTGACTAAAGTTGGTCCTCGCCTGCCAAAGGCTCTGGTGGTGACGCTGGCTTGGGCTCCACAATGACTTCCTCCCTGCCGTTGGATTGGTCTTGGTCTCGTTGCACCGAAACAGGTGCCTTTGCTTGATGCTCTCGCCTGCGCATGCTCCCTTTGCACCAAAGAGTAAAGGAGGACACTGTGCGGATGGCGCCCGCCTGGCGCCTTTGGTCGTCATGGCTTGCGTCATGGGCACCCCGTGAGGTACCCCGCCTTGATCTCTCCGCCTCCTCGCGAGCCAGCCTGATGAGGCCGTGCCTGAGGAAGCTCCGTGTCGTCCGCCCCACGAGGCTTGGCCCCTCGCGAGGGTCTTGGGTCTGTGTTGATGAAGACGGGCCGTGCTGGGCCCCCTTTGAGCCACACCGCAGGCCGCAGGAAGGCAAGTCTGGGGACCCCCGTTCCTAGAACGCCGACAGGATCTCTTGGGTACAGAAGGTTGCGGCGGTGGAAATAGGGTTTCGTGGTGCTCCTGGATGTTTTCGGGGTATGTGAACATATATAGGAGGAAGAAGTAGGTCGGTTGAGCCACGAGGGGCCCACGAGGGGGAGGGCGCGCCCCCTGCCTCGTGGACTCCTCATCCGTTTCTTGACATCCACTCCAAGTCCTTTGGATCACGTTTGTTCCAAAAATCATGCTCCTGAAGGTTTCATTCCGTTTGGACTCCGTTTGATATTCCTTTTCTGTGAAACACTGAAATAGGCAAAAAACAGCAATTTGCACTGGGCCTTGGGTTAAGAGGTTAGTCCCAAAAATAATATAAAAGTGTAAAATAAAGCCCATTAACATCCGAAACAGATAATATAATAGCATGGAACAATAAAAAATTATAGATACATGGGAGACGTATCAAGCATCCCCAAGCTTAATTCCTGCTCGTCCTCGAGTAGGTAAATGATAAAAACAGAATTTCTGATGTGGAATGCTTTGTAGCATGTTCTTCAATGTATTTTTCTCTATTGTGGCATGAATATTCAGATCCGAAAGATTCAAGATAAAAGTTTATTGTTGACATAAAAATAGTAATACTCCAAGTATGCTGATCAAGCAATTATGTCTTATCAAAATATCATAGACAAAGAAAACGTATCCCTACAAAATCATATAGTTTGGCCATGCTTCATTTTCGTCACACAAAATGCTCCCATCATGCACAACCCCGATGACAAGCCAAGCAATTGTTTCATACTTAGCCTTTTCAAACTCTTTCAACTTTTATGCAATATATGAGCGCGAGCCATGGACATAGCACTATGGGTGGAATAGAATATGATGATTGAGGTTGTGTGAGAAGAGAAAAAGGGAGAAAGTCTCACATTGACGCGGCTAATCAATGGGCTATGGAGATGCCCACCGATTGATGTCAATGCAAGGAGTAGGGATTGCCATGCAACGGATGCACTAGAGCTATAAATATATGAAAGCTCATCAAAGAAACTAAGTGTGTGTGTGCATCCAACTTGCTTGCTCATGAAGACCTAGGTCATTTGAGGAAGCCCATCATTGGAATATACAAGCCAAGTTCCATAATGAAAAATTCCCACTAGTATATGAAAGTGACAAAATAAGAGACTCTCTATCATGAAGATCATGGTGCTACTTTGAAGCACAAGTGTGGAAAAGGATAGTAACATTGTCCCTTCTCTCTTTTTCTCTCTTTATTTTGTTTGGTGATTTTTTATGGCCTCTTTTTTTCGTCTGGAGTCTCATCCCGACTTGTGGGGGAATCATAGTCTCGATCATCCTTTCCTCACATGGGACAATGCTCTAATGATGATCATCACACTTTTATTTACTTACAACTCAAGAATTACAACTCGATACTTAGAACAAAATATGACTCTATGTGAATGCCTCCAGCGGTGTACCGGGATTGCGATGAAGAGTGACATGTATGAAAATTTGAGCATGGTGGCTTTACCACAAATACGATGTCAACTACATGATCATGCAAAGCAATATGACAATGATGATGCGTGTCATAATAAATGGAACGATGGAAAGTTGCTTGGCAATATATCTCGGAATGGCTATGGAAATGCCATAATAGGTAGGTATGGTGGCTGTTTTGAGGAAGATATAAGGAGGCTTATGTGTGATAGAGTGTATCATATCACGGGGTTTGGATGCACTGGCGAAGTTTGCACCAACTCTCAAGGTGAGAAAGGGCAATGCACGGTACCGAAGAGGCTAGCAATGATGGAAGGGTGAGAGTGCGTATAATCCATGGACTCAACATTAGTCATAAAGAACTCACATACTTATTGCAAAAATCTACAAGTCATCAAAACCAAGCACTACGCGCATGTTCCTAGGGGGATAGATTGGTAGGAAAAGACCATCGCTCGTCCTCGACCGCCACTCATAAGGAAAGCAATCAAACAACACCCCATGCTTCAAATTTTTCACACAATGTTTACAATACGTGCATGCTACGGGACTTGCCAACTTCAACACAAGTATTCATCAATTTCACAATTACTCAACTAGCATACCTCTAATATTACCACCTTTGTATCTCAAAACAATATATCAAGCATCCAACTTGTCTTAGCATTTAAGATTTATAACCAAAGTGAATTACCATGCTGTTCTAAAGGACTCTCAAAATGATATAAGTGAAGCATGATAGATCAATTAATTCTATAAAATAGAACCACCACCGTGCTCTAAAGATATAAGCGAAGTGCTAGAGCAAAAATTATCCAACTCAAAAGATATAAGTGAAGCACATAGAGTATTCTAATAAATTCCAATTCATGTGTGCCTCTCACAAAAGGTTTGTAAAGTAAGGATGATTGTGGTAAACTAAAAGGCAAATACTTAAATCATACAAGACGCTCCAAGAAAAACACATATCATGTGGCGAATAAAAATATTGCTCCAAGTAAAGTTACCGATGGGCGAAGACGAAAGAGGGGATGCCTTCCGAGGCATCCCCAAGCTTAGGCTTTTGGTTGTCCTTGGATTTTACCTTGGGGTGCCTTGGGCATCCCCAAGCTTAGGCTCTTGCCACTCCTTGTTCCATAATCCATCAAATCTTTACCCAAAACTTGAAAACTTCACAACACAAAACTTAAAAGAAAATCTCTTGAGCTCCGTTAGTAAAAGAAAACAAACCACCACTTCAAGGTACTGTAATGAACTAATTATTTATTTATATTGGTGTTAAACCTACTGTATTCCAACTTTTCTATGGTTCATAAACTCTATTACTATCCATAGATTCATCAAAATAAGCAAACAACACACGAAAAACAGAATCTGTCAAAAACAGAACAGTCTGTAGTAATCTGTAGGTTTCGAATACTTATGGAACCCCAAAAATTCTAAAATAAATTGCTGGACGTGAGTAATTTATCTATTAATCATCTTCAAAAATAATTAACTAAATAGCACTCTCCAATAAAAAATGGCAGCATATCTCATGAGCGCTAAAGTTTCTATTTTTTTATAGCAAGAACGCAAAGACTTTCCCCAAGTCTTCCCAAAGGTTCTACTTGGCACAAACACTAATTAAAAACATAAAACCACATCAAAACAGAGGATAGATGAATTATTTATTACTAAACAGAATCAAAAAGCAAGAAACAAAAATAAAATTGGGTTGCCTCCCAACAAGCGCTATCATTTAACGCCCCTAGCTAAGCATAAAAGCAAGGATAGATCTAGGTATTACCATGATAATGATAAGGTAAATCGCGAAAACTCATCTCATACTCCCTATGTTCAGCAGCAAGCTTTCTTTGTGGCAAGCAAAAGTAATCAAAAGGGCTAAATTTAATGGGACAAAAGTCCCCAAGATCAAGCTCGGGAGGTGTTGGTTCCTCCTTTGGCCCCTCATATTGCACAACCAATTCATCATTATAACCATTCTTTTGGCAAAAAGTCATGAGCTTTTGTTCAAGGGAAAAGCCTAGACCATTGTTCTGGATAGCAAAATTATCATTAAGTTCAGAGATCCTATTAACAAGAACATCGGTAGGAACCTTTTTTCTAAGGTTTTCATTAAAAGCAACATGATCTAGAGATCGTAAACGCATAATGTCTTCTTGATAAACAGGATTGCTTCTATGGGAGGACGGCCAGCATCCACCCTATAATGCGCAAAAATTTCATTGGCTTCTTTTATTATAAATCTGAACTCATGAGCTAAAAAGATGGTTGCTGCTTGCTTAATAGAAGAATGTTCAATATTAGAACATTCTAGAAAAATCCTTTGTATGGAAGGATGCATATGTAAAAATTGTCTTTCAAGTTCAACTATGAGCTAAGATATAGCATCCGCGAGACTACTAGTTTTATGAAGGATAGATCCGCTCATGGTGGTCAAAGCACCGGCACAAGTAAAGAAATCTTGAATAACTCCCTTCCCAATAATATTGCCGCTACCAATCTGAAACCTTTTAGTGTGTAAAATAGTGGAATTTTCAAGAGGATCATCAATAGCATCAAAGTTTTCCATATGATTATCCTTATCAACGATAACCTCCCAAGTTTCAGACATGAAGGCAACAAATAGCAAAAAGAACAAGCACACAGAAGGCAGGAAGGAAAAAGAGGCGAATGGAAAAGAGGGCGAATAAACCGGCAAGGGTGAAGTGGGGGAGAGGAAAACGAGAGGCAAATGGAAAATAATGTAATGCGAGGGATAAGAATTTGTGATGGGTACTTGGTATGTCTTGACTTGTGCGTATACTCCCCGGCAACAGCACCAGAAATCCTTCTTGCTACCTCTTGAGCACTGCGTTGGTTTTCCCTTGAAGAGGAAAGGGTGATGCAGCAAAGTAGCGTAAGTATTTCCCTCAGTTTTTGAGAATCAAGGTATCAATCCAGTAGGAGGCCACACGCAAGTCCCTCGTACCTACACAAACAAATAAGAACCTCGCAACCAATGTGATAAAGGGGTTGTCAATCCCTTCACGGTCACTTACGAGAGTGAGATCTGCTAGAGATAATAATGGCAAGATAAATATTTTTGGTATTTTTATGATATAGATTGAAGGTAAAGATTGCAAAGTAAAAATAGATTGGAAACTTATATGATGGAAAATAGACCTGAGGGCCATAGGTTTCACTAGTGGCTTCTCCCAAGATAGCATAAGTATTATAGTGGGTGAACGAATTACTATCGAGCAATTGATAGAAAAGCGAATAATTATGAGAATATCTAGGCATGATCATGTATATTGGCATCACGTCCGTGACAAGTAGACCGACTCCTGCCTGCATCTACTACTATTACTCCCCACATCGACCGCTATCCAGCATGCATCTAGAGTATTAAGTTCATAAGAACATAGTAACGCCTTAGGTAAGATGACATGATGTAGAGGGATAAACTCAAGCAATATGATATAAACCCCATCTTTTTATCCTCGATGGCAACAATACAATACGTGTCGTTTCCCTTTCTGTCACTGGGATCGAGCACCGCAAGATTGAACCCAAAGCTAAGCACTTCTCCCATTGCAAGAAAGATCAATCTAGTAGGCCAAACCAAACTGATAATTCGAAGAGACTTGCAAAGATAACCAATCATGCATAAATGATTTCAGAGAAGAATCAAATATTGTTCATAGATATACTTGATCATAACCCCACAATTCATTGGATCTCGACAAACACACCGCAAAAAGAGTTACATCGAATAGATCTCCAAGAAGATCGAGGAGAACTTTATATTGAGAAAAAGAGAGAAGAAGCCATCTAGCTACTAACTATGGACCCGAAGGTCTGAAGTAAACTACTCACACATCATAGGAGGGGCCATGGAGTTGATGTAGAGGCCCTCCGTGATCAATGCCCCTTCGGCGGAGCTCCGGAAAAGGCTACAGAAGGTTGCGGTGGTGGAAATACACTACAAGAAATATGTCAATTAGTGACCTTCTGTCAGTGACCCTGGAAGAATTGGTCATAGATCTATGACCATTTCAGACCAATTGGTCAAAAGCTGTTCGGGGGGCTCCAAACCCTAAACTATAACGACTATTTTCGTTAGAAAGGTCGTAATTTCCTTACACGAAATGGTCATAAAGCAGATAGCACTGGTCCGCTGCCTTATTTCTAGCTGATCACGACCAATATAGATGGCCATAACCTTGTAAATTGTGGTGGGTTGCTATGACTAGGCGCCACCTCATCAGTTTTGCCTATGTGTCATGTCCATGTGTCAGTTTTTGCCCTAGGTTGTGAAGCAACCTATATTTCTGTCATTCCCAAAATTCCCAAAAAAATCTCATAAATTCTTTGGGTCATATCTTTGTCAAATATGTACAAAACCTTCCTTGCCTAGTTCAAAAATAATTCAACAATATTCATTTTCCTATTCTATTCAGAAAAACACTTTGTGAAGGAAGTGCTATTTATATATTCTTGATTGCCCTCAAAATTTTTTGGCACTATTTCCTATCCAAATCATTGCCTCATGACAAAATTAAGCTCCATTTTCCCAGTAAATCTTCCTCTGTGAATTTCCAAAGTTTTTGTCCACCTAGAAGCATTGTGAAGGAAGTACCACCTAGGATCCTCCTTTTGAGCTGAAAATTTGTGAAGACATTCTTCTTAGTAGATAATCATCCTCGGCCAAAACACACGCCCATTGGCCATGTGCATTTCCCGTACCGCTAATCAAACACTTGGCTGGTAATTCATCTTTGAGCATAGTTCGATCTCCTCATGAGAATCTTATGTTGTAATTTTCTTCCTAGCACCTAACTAGGGAGTGCCCAGCCCACTAGACATGCCTAGGCTGCCCAGAACGCATGGCAACGCCACAGTCACGTGGTGACCACGCGGCGGGCATGTGAGCTTACGCGCTCTAGAGTTGGGTCCCTCAGCCACCGTACAAACCTCGATGTCTCGCCACCAAACCATGTATTTTTGATTAAATAGATCTTATGTACCTAGAAATAATTTTTGGAAAATATAAAGAGCAAACTATGATGTAGTTGCAGCTCAAATTTGACCCGCTTCCTGCTGAATTGGCGGGAATTTGTCTTTTTCACGAGAGGTGGATCAAAACTTTTGACACCCAACCATTTTTTCAATTCTGCATTAAATATGTCCTAGTATTTTTATAAAATTGGTTAGGTCCAATTTTGCAACAAATATATGGTAGGTCCTTCACAAAAAAAACTCATTTCGGGCACTCGGAAAATGGAAAATGTATTTTCCGTGAAAAGAAAATGAAAACTCTCTTAGGAAACATTGTTTGGAATTCCAAGATGCAACCTTGTGCACAATATGAGATCATTTGAACAAACTATGCCATGAATGTGGCCATAAGATTGATCATTTGGCTTGAAAGCCATGAATCTTCACGCATGGTAGCTCGTTTCTGAGAACACTTTTTTTAAATAATTGTCATATTGCAAGTTTATTATTTTTCCTAGAAACTTGGTCACATATAATGAGACAATGCGGAGGTTTTCCAATTTTTTGATTTTTTTGAATTTTTTATGCCCGTTTCAAAATGCGGTCAAAACGACGGGCTTGACCGTTCCTAGCAGTGGTTGAATCTTGGAAAAAAATTGATGCTTCTCTTATTAAATAGATACTTATGTACCTAAAAATGATTTTTGTAAAAAATAAATAGCAAACTATGAGACAGCTACAGTTCAAATTTGACCCGCTTCCTGTTGAACCGGCGGAAATTTGTCTTTTTCACCAGAGATGGATCAAAGCTTTTGACACCCAACCATTTTGTCAATTGTGCATTAAATATGTCCTAGTATTTTATAAAATTGATTTGGTCCAATTTTCCAACAAATATATCGTAGGTCCTTCACAAAAAAACTCATTTTGGGCACTCGGAAAATGGAAAATGAATTTTTTGTGCAAAGAAAATGAAAACTCCCTTAGGCAACATTGTTTGGAATTCCAAGATGCACCCTTGTGCACAATATAAGATCATTTGAACAAACTATGCCATGAATGTGGCCATAAGATTGACCATTTGGCTTGAAAGCCATGAATCTTCACGCATGGTAGGTCGTTTCTGAGAACACTTTTTTAAATAATTGCCGTATTGCAATTTTATTATTTTTCCTGGAAACTTGGTCACATATAATGATACAATGCGAAGGTTTTCCAATTTATTTATTTTTTGAATTATTTATGCCCGTTTCAAAATGCAGTCAAAACGGCGGGCTTGACCGTTCCTAGCTAGTGGATGAATCTTGAAAAAAATTGATGCTTCTCTTATTAAATAGATACTTATATATCTAGAAATGATTTTTGTAAAAAATAAATAACAAACTATGAGGCAGCTACAGTTCAAATTTGACCCGCTTCCTACTGAATCGGCAGAAATTTGTCTTTTTCACCAGAGATGGATCAAAGCTTTTGACACACAACCATTTTGTCGATTGTGCATTAAATATGTCCCTCCGTCGCTGCCCCCTCATCTCCTGCTCCCCCCCCCGCCACTCCTACCCACCCACCGGCGAACCTCGCTCCAGGGCTCCACCAGCGCTCTCACCCACCCATCGGCGGCCTCGCTCCCAAAATCCGCTCTTCTCACCGCCGCCACCACCCCACCACAATCTCCCCTCACCCTCCCCCACTTTCTCTCCCTACCTAACCAGATCGAGCCGGCCAGGCGGCGGCGGCCATGGCCCTCCCTGACACGCAGCTGTGCTTCCAGATCCGGGACGAACGTCGGCCTCTTGTCAGCCAACATCTCGGGGCACTCCGATCCACCCCTCCCCTCTTTTCCCTCTGTCGGCCGAGGATTCGGAAGAGGGGTAGGGAGAGATGGGGTACGTCGGGAGCCATGGCGTGGCGACGCCGCGGAAGTACAGCTACAACGGCGTCGACCACTCCATCGTCGGCGTGACTCTGGCTTTGCTCCGGTGACTCAGGTGAGTCCTTCCGCTCCTCCTCGTCACATCCCTCCCTCTCTACCTCACCTCGTATCATCTCCATCGCAGATCCAACAAGCTCGAGCACCGGGACGCCATGGACGGGAAGGCTGCTTCCTCCCCTGCCCCGACACAATGCCATGGAGTACGCAGCTCCACCACTACCCAGATGCCATCCAGGTCCAGGTCCGCCCCCTCTCATCTACTATCCTCTTGGATTTTTTTCTTCCCTTCCTTCCCCTCCCATCCCCTTGACTCATGCGTTGTGATTTCCTTCCATGAGCAGGAGCAGCAACGTGGGTGACATCCATCACCAGTAGCGTCATGGCCAGTAGCAGCAACGCCCTTGCACCACCAGATGGTAAGACCACCACCCTTCCTTCCTCCCTGCTCTCTCTCTCTCTAACCCATGTCTGCTTCAATTCTGTAGGTGCAGTAGGTACAACTGTAGGGGGAGAGGAGCAGGCCAACATCCAGCAACAACGTGGTGAGTGAGCTTCATCTCTCCACCAGATCTTGCAACAACGCAGTTACTCCTTCACATACAGCAGCAGTAGTATAGTAGGTTTTGTTTGACTAGTGGAGTAATGTTCGTTACTCATATTTATTCACGCCTCTTTGTAAATATGGACGGTGAAGGCC
The DNA here is from genome assembly GCF_003073215.2 of Triticum urartu. Classification (NCBI taxonomy): domain Eukaryota; kingdom Viridiplantae; phylum Streptophyta; class Magnoliopsida; order Poales; family Poaceae; genus Triticum; species Triticum urartu. Next base: position 704,430,090 of record NC_053023.1, read on the forward strand.
TGTGTGAACCGTCTTTCATTGGCGTGCAGCCATTTCTTTATTTAATGCCATGGAAATGGAATTCTTGCATGCAGAAGCAAGGAGGCCTTGGCGATCAAACTGAAGCTGCGGCCCAGGCAGGTGGAGGTCTGGTTTCAGAACCGCAGGGCAAGGTAAAAACATGAAGGAATCCCTTTTAACGTGTTCCTGTTCACATACACATGTTCACGAGCACAGATTGACATGGCCAAGCCTCATGTGCACGTGGTGAGTGAGCTTCAGAATTGAATTTTGTTTTTGTTGGGCAAGCTCAACCCAAAAGAACTGTGTCACACTCATGATTAACTATAGAATACACTAGCCTCACATTTCTGATTTCTTTGTAGTATTCAAGGAGTTGAGTGACTGCTTTAGATGGTGAAATGTTAACTACCACTACTATTTAGTTCATCTGACCATAACAAGAAGGCCACCGTCGGCCCTGTCAACACAGGCGCACACATCTTTTTTCAAATAAACTGAAGCATTCTTTTTTTCATTTCATTTCATCATGTGTGTGCTAGATGCTTTTACTTCTGCAACGCGAATGAGCTAATGACGAACTAAATATTTAGGCATGGACTGGGCATGTAGTTCGTCATTAGCTCATTAACTCATTAGCTCTACAATTATAATAGGCACTGCACAGATGCTTTTACTTCTGTAATCAATAACCCAGTACTTAACTAAATATTTGATTACATCATGAGGTTTTCTACAAATTAGTAAGGTAGTGGTTTCAGCTGCTGCATTGTTGCTTATATTTGATACTACACAATGTGACTGGAGTTTATTGTGATTTGCAGAAGATAGAATCTGGATGCAATTGCTTTGATATTCCTGTTTGGCCCCCAGGCATGCTCATGAAGTACAATGAGGTGTCCTCATCTGACTATTGTGCCAATGGGTAAGCCTCACTGCCAATCTTTCAAGTAGTAGTAGTACGGTGTCGCTATCATCTATGTTTGTATATAAGTACGCCACTGTTGAGGTTTAGCAATCTTTGTTATGGTGTTGATCTGAATCATGCTTTTCTGTATGTGACAGCGAACTGGCTACCCTCGTGTAGTTGAGCAATTAGTATCCATACATGCCCAGTCCATGCCTAAATCCTGAGTTTTATTTCTAAACACCTCTCCTTGTATGTGCAGTGCCTATTGTAATTGTCAAGAGTGAATTCTGTACAATATCAATAGTGCGTTTGGTTTGCATTGATCCTTAGCAGTTTGTGTCAAATGCAGGTGCTCTGCCTCTCCACGGGCTCGTTCACCATTCGTTCAACTTCAGAGCTCATCACGTCTGTTCGTGCCCTGACCAAGCTGTTCAAGTATGTTAGGTTTGCAATAATATTTAGTATTGGTTTGGCTCTTGCAATGCATAGGCACAACATGATATACTCCTATGTGCTACTAAATGTCACAGAGAAGAAACAAAGATGGCAAGTAAAAAGAAACTGTTTATAACTTGAACACTAGCTGAATTTACAGCAAAACTAATTTGTAAAACAAAACCTGGATTAGATCAACAAGTCCTTAGCATATCAAACGTGCCACTTTGGAAATGTCAGCCTATAGCACATAATATGTTATCTTATTGCTGCTGTGTCACTGTATCCTAGTAATTCTGCTATGTCACTTTATTCCAGTAAAGCAAGATGCTTGTTATACTCATGTTCCTGATGATATTGGTGTACACTCAATTTGGCTATTTCTTCTAGTTCTGCTACTAGTTCATGTGTACTCCTAGTGCTGTAGTTCCTGTGTAGTAATACGGAGATATTAATGCTCAAATATGATGATGTGTCCTGCAGCGCACCTGCTTCGACGCTGACCCGTCCATCGTCATCGCCTTCGATGACGATAAGGACACCGCAGGCGCCGTCGGCCTCGGCGGCGGCTTCCACCACTACCACATCGTCATCACCTACCAGGGCGTCAAGGGGTGAATTGATTTGGTCGTTAATATGTGGCTGGATGTGATGTTTTGCAGGTTGAAGGCGCTAAGGTGTTGGAGACATGACTGTACTTGTTGAGCGTTTTATCTGTAGAGTGCTATATTGTGATTGGTGTAATATTGTATGGTTATATTGTGATTGGTGGAATGTAATAAACTTGATTGGTACATCGGCAACTTGTCTGTTATTTGAATATATTTAAAATGTGTTCTCTGATCGGTATATCATTGAGTTACAAGTTGTGAAAAAATAAAACCTGATGTTTGGGACCTAGTGCCTAGAAGAATCTGACAATGTCCATCCAGTTGACTACAATAATCTGAAAATTGTATAAAAAAGAAAACCCAAAAATAAAAAATATATAGAGTGTGGAAAGGCTGCACCTCAGAAAGCAAAAAAGGCCGAACCAATGGCCCAAGCCCATGTAGCTAGTAAAAAATAACAGGAAAAAGTACATTAAAAAGGCCGAATTGTTGGGCTCGGCCCATGTAAAACGCTGAATCGGACCGGGTTGATTCTTCTGCCACATCAGCTTGCCACGCTGGATGCCTACGTGGCCTGAGGAGGTTGCTAGTGACCAAAAATTTGTTCGAAGAACCAACGACCTCTTACATATCACAGAGAAGGTCACTAATTTCAGTTTACGACCGTCAGCTTTTGACCTTCTATTTTTGGTCACAAAAAGGTCGCAAATGAAAAACTATGACCTTTCAGCGGCCAATAGTGAGGGTCACAAGTTGACATATTTCTTGTAGTGATAGGGTTTCGTGGTGCTCCTAGATGTTTTCAGGGTATGTGAACATATATAGGAGGAAGAAGTAGGTCAGCTGAGCCACGAGGGGCCCACGAGGGGGGAGGGCGCGTCCAAGGGGGTAGGCGCGCCCCCTGCCTCGTGGACTCCTCGTCCATTTCTTGACGTCCACTCCAAGTCCTCTAGATCACGTTTGTTCCAAAAATCACGCTCCCGGAGGTTTCATTCCGTTTGGACTCCGTTTGATATTGCTTTTCTGCGAAACACTGAAATAGGCAAAAAAAACAGCAATTTGCACTGGGCCTTGGGTTAATAGGTTAGTCCCAAAAATAATATAAAAGTGTAAAATAAAGCACATTCACATCCAAAACAGATAATATAATAGCATGAACAATAAAAAATTATAGATACGTTGGAGACGTATCACGGCCCCGTCTCGTGGATCGCAATAATTCTTTCTCGTTGATTTTTTTCTAGAAAAATAGGATTTTATAGTATCGGTTTCAGGATCCGCGGGGCCACCAGGTGGGGACAACCCACCTGGGCGCGCCTGGTGAAGGGGCGCGCCCTGGTGGGTTGTGCCCACCCATGTGCCCCCCTTCGGTAGGTCTTGGCTCCAGAAATTTTTATATATTATATAAAAATTCCCCGCAAAGTTTCGTTCCATTCCGAGAACTTTTATTTCTGCACAAAAACAACACCATGGTAGTTCTGCTGAAAACAGTGTCAGACCGGGGTTAGTTTCATTCAAATCATGCAAATTAGAGTCCAAAACAAAAGGAAAAGCGTTAGGAAAAGTAGATACGTTGGAGACGTATCACATGGCCGCCCACCACGCGCCGCTCTGCCTAGTGATACGTCACCAATGTATCTATAACTTTTTATTGTTCTATGCTATTATATTATCTGTTTTGGATGTTTTGTATGCATTAATATGCTATTTTATACGATTTTTGGGACTAACCTATTAACGTAGAGCCCAGTGCCAGTTTCTGTTTTTTCCTTGTTTTAGAGTTTCACAGAAAAGGAGTACCAAACGGAGTCCAAACGGAATAAAACTTTTGCGATGATTTTTCTTGGATCAGAAGACACCCAGGAGACTTGGAGTGCAAATCAAAGGAGCCTCGAGGCAGCCACAAGGGTGGAGGGCGCGCCCCCCAACCTTGTGGGCCCCTCGTAGCTCTCCTGACCTAATTCTTCCTCCTATATATATATTCTTATACCTCAAAAACATCCAGGGGAGCCACGAAACCACTTTTCCACCGCCGCAACCTTCTGTACCCGTGAGATCCCATCTTGGGGCCTTTTCCGGCATCCTGCCGGAGGGGGATTCAATCATGGAGGGCTTCTACATCTACACCATTGCCTCTCTGATGAAGCATGAGTAGTTTACTTCAGACCTACGGGTCCATAGCTAGTAGCTAGATGGCTTCTTCTCTCTTTGATTCTCAATACAAAGTTCTCCTCGATGTTCTTGGAGATCTATCCGATGTAATACTCTTTTGCGGTGTGTTAGCCGAGATCCGATGAATTGTGGATTTATGATCAGCTTGTCTATGAATATTATTGATTCTCCTCTGAATTCTTATATGCATGATTTGATATCTTTGCAAGTCTCTTCGAACTATCGAATTGGTTTGGCCAACTAGATTGATTTTTCTTGCAATGGGAGAAGTGCTTAACTTTGGGTTCAATCTTGCGGCGTCCTTTCCCAGTGACAGTAGGGGCAGCAAGGCACGTGTTGTATTGTTGCCATCGGGATAACAAGATGGGGTTTTGAAAGTGCAACTATCCCTAGGTTCCCTAGGTGGTTTTGGTAATTCATAACAACATATAGCTCATTGAGCTAATGCTATTCCAAGATGATTATTTCAGGAAAGCTCAATGATTGGAATGGCATGGATGTGAAAGTGGACCCTCAAAATGCTAAGGACAAAGGATTGGCTTCAAGATCAAAAGCTCAAGACTCTTCATTTTATATTTTAGTGATCCAAGATCACATTGAGTCTTTAGGAAAAGCCAATACTATTAGGAGGGATGAGGTGTTGCTTAATGAGCCTCTTGCTTCATGTGCTAGTGATATGCTCCAAAACCTCAACTACTTTACCATATCCACATATGACCTAAACCCTAAGCCAAACCCCGGTCCTACCATTCTTCCTATCCGGCGCCACCGAGTTTCACCTTGTCATTAGCCACTGCCAAACCCTAGCAATTCGGTCCTACCGATAGGGATCTCGGTCTCACCGAGATGGGTTGCAAACTCTCTGTTTCCCTTTCGTAACTTTTCGTCCCACCGAGAGCGAATCGGTCCCACCGAGATTGCAATGTAAACTCAGTGTTTCCCCTTTCTAACTTTTCGGTCTCACAGTTCACTCGTCTCACCGAAAGAGCAAATCGTCCCACCCGAGTTGCTGACCAACTCTCTGGTTAGCTAATTACCAAAATTTCGGTCTCACCGAGTTTGTGTAATCGGTCTCACCGAGATTACGTTATGCCCAAACCCTAACCAATCGGTCCTACCGAGTTGCATGTCAGTCCCACCGAAAATCTCCTAACGGTCACTAGGTTTACCATTTTCGGTCCGACCGAGTTTTCTGATTCGGTCCCACCGAGATTCGTAAATTGTGTGTAACGGTTGGATTTTGTGTGGAGGCTATATATACCCCTCCACCTCCTCTTCATTCGAAGAGAGAGCCATCAGAACACATACACACATTCCACTCATATGTTCTGAGAGAGAACCACCTACTCATGTGTTGAGACCAAGATATTCCATTCCTACCATATGAATCTTGATCTCTAGCCTTCCCAAGTTGCTTTCCACTCAAATCTTCTTTCCACAAATCCAAATCCTATGAGAGAGAGTTGAGTGTTGGGGAGACTATCATTTGAAGCACAAGAGCAAGGAGTTCATTACCTACACACCATTTGTTACTTCTTGGAGAGTGGTGTCTCCTGTGTCTCCTAGATTGGCTAGGTGTCACTTGGGAGCCTCCGACAAGATTGTGGAGTTGAACCAAGGAGTTTGTAAGGGCAAGGAGATCGCCTACTTCGTGAAGATCTACCGCTAGTGAGGCAAGTCCTGTGTGGGCGATGGCCATGGTGGGATAGACAAGGTTGCTTCTTCATGGACCCTTTGTGGGTGGTTGCTTCTTCGTGGACCCTTCGTGGGTGGAGCCCTATGTGGAATCGCGCAACCGTTGCCCTTGGGTGGAGCCCTGTGTGGACTCGCGCAACCGTTACCCTTCGTGGGTTGAAGTCTCCATCAACGTGGATGTAGGATAGCACCACCTATCCGAACCACGGGAAAAACATCTGTGTCTCCAATAGCGTTTGAATTCTCCAAACCCTTCCCTTTACATTCTCGCGAGTTGCATGCTCTACTTTCCGCTGCCTGTATACTCTTTGCATGCTTGCTTGAATTATGTGATGATTGCTTGACTTGTCCTAAATTAGCTAAAATCTGCCAAGAACTAAAATTGGGAAAAGGTTAAGTTTTTATTTGGTCAAGTAGTCTAATCACCCCCCTCTAGACATACTTTCGATCCTACAAGTGGTATCAGAGCTTTGGTCTCCATTTGCTTGATCTCCATAGCTTTTGGTGGTCATAGCCTTGGTTTCACAACCTAGGAGAGTATGGCGTCTAGCGAGGGAAGTTATCACCGTAGAGGTCCTTACTTTGATGGTACTAATTTTGCTAGTTGGAAGCATAAAATGAAAATGCATATTCTTGGACATAACCCCGCCGTTTGGGCTATTGTGTGTGTTGGTTTGCAAGGTGACTTCTTTGATGGGAGAGAACTGAACCGTGAAGCTACCGCGGATGAGTTGAAGATGTTGCAATACAATGCTCAAGCTTGTGATATTCTCTTCAATGGATTGTGCCCCGAAGAATTCAACAAAATCAGCCGCCTTGAGAATGCAAAGGAAATTTGGGACACTTTGATTGATATGCACGAAGGTACCGACTCTGTCAAGGAATCCAAGTTGGATGTGCTTCAAAGCCAACTTGATAAGTTCAAGATGAAGGATGGTGAAGGTGTCGCCAAAATGTACTCTAGGCTTGCTCTCATCACAAATGAGATTGCCGGCTTAGGAAGTGAAGAGATGACCGACAAATTCATCATCAAGAAGATTCTAAGAGCCTTGGATGGAAAATATGATACCGTGTGCACATTGATCCAAATGATGCCCAATTACAAAGATCTCAAGCCAACGGAGGTGATTGGAAGAATTGTTGCTCATGAGATGTCACTTAAGGATAAAGAGGAACTTCACAACAAATCAAGTGGTGCCTATAAAGCCTCATGTGAAGCCCCTACATCATCAAGTGAGAAACAAGACTTCAATGAAGAATTGAGCTTAATGGTGAAGAACTTCAATAAGTTCTACAAGAGTAGAAGCAAAGATAGAAGCTTCAAGTCAAGGTCCTACAATGACAAAAGATCTTCTAGTCGAGGGCGAAACTGCTACAATTGTGGAAGACCCGGACACTATTCCAATGAGTGTACGGCTCCCTACAAGAGAAGAGAAGATTCTCCAAAAAGAAGAAGTAAAGAATCACCACCAAGAGAGAGAAGCAGTAGAGATGATCGTTATGAACGAAGATACTCACGGAGAGGCAAGGATTCGGAAAGGAAGGAAAAATCATCAAGGAGCTACACAAGAAGAAGACATCAAGCTTATGTTGGTGAATGGGTATCCGGCTCTGACTCCGACAGCCACTCTGAGAGAAGTTATCACTCCGACTCCGAAGATACTCAAGATGAAGGTGTTGCCGGTCTAGCACTTGTGTCAACCAACTCCTACGACATATTTGACTCACCAAATGAGGGAATTGGAAGATGCTTCATGGCCAAAGGTCCTAAGGTAACACACCCCGAGTATGTTGATTTCAATAGTGATGAAGATGACTTGTTAGGTGATGATTTGCTTGTTGACAACTCTAGTGATGAATACTATGATGAAAGACAAATTAATCATGCTAATCAAGATAAAACGAATGACAATGATAAGGAGAAGATTGAGGCTCCAACTAAAGAACTAAAAACTCTTAAGTTAGCTCATGACACTATCTTCGAAGATCATCGAGAACTTTTAAGAGCTCATGAGAAATTACGCTTTGAAAAGCTCAATCTTGAGCAAGAGCATGAGTTCTTAAAGGCAATCAATGATGATCTCCGCAAGAAAAGTTCTTCTTACATTGCCAAGCGTTTACTCTTATCTACTTACATGCCTCAAGTCAAGTCTAACAAGAAAGATTCTTCCTCTAGTAGTAACAATGATCATGTTAAATCCAATATTGTTGCTTCTAGTAGTTCTCTTGATTCCACTAATGATTCTCTTAGCCAAGTTACACTTGAGCAAGAAAATAGTTTATTGAAGGGAATTATAGAGAAAGGAGTGTACAAAAGCCTTGCCGGGAGTAAGCAATTCGAGGAAATTGTGCGCAAGCAAGGAATGCACCGGAAGAATCAAGGTGTTGGTTTTGAAAGAAAGTTCAATGCCAATGGAGTTGAGTGGGAAGAAGATCAATACCCCAAGACAAAGTTTGTCCCTCAACAATAAAAGTATGCTTCTTTCAAGGGGACACAAGCTCAAGATGATCTTCCACCACAAGACTACAAGCAAAAAGGCAAGGACAAGCTTCAAGAGGAAATTGATGCATTTGAAGAAGCTCCAAAGACCTTAGTCAAGTGGATTCCCAAGACTACTTCAAGTTCCACTTCATCAAGTACGACTACAACTCCAAGGATTCCCATCAAGATGATGTGGATCCAAAAGAAGAAGAACTAGAGAGTTCTTGAGGGTGACTCCGCCAACATACTTCACTCTTATCATTTTGGCAAGAACAAGTGCAATCAACTTCCACATCTTGCACTAGTTCAAGGAGTCACAAACCCTCTTATTGGTAAAACAAGGGACAAGGTAACCTAAAAAGTTTTCATGGACATCATCTTTTGTGTGCATTACTCTATGTCTATGGATATCCTTGCTTGTTCCTTGTGGGACTAACCCATGTAGGTATTGAAAGTGCAATTCACTCAAATGGATAGCTCCAAGAGATCTACATCAACATTGAGCATCCACATCTTCAACATCTACATGAAGTCATCATCGACAAAACCCAAGGTTAGTTCATCCCTCTTAGGGGGGATATCACATCTAGGGGGAGCTTTACTCTAAGACTTGAGCTAAAGCAACTCTAAAGATGTGAACACAACAATGCTTTATGTAAAAGTGGTAACCCCACTTGGGCTTAAACGATGAGTATGACCTATGATCAAGTGTTCTCACTTGACTCCTAAGTCAATATACTCATATATAGATGACCTAGTCATCGCAAATTGCTTGATAGATGCTAGTATTGGTTGTGCATGTCTTGTCACATATTTCATTTGCCATCTTATTGTGTGAGCATGCTGGATTGCATATTTTACTCATTCGAGGACATCCACTTGTTGTTTTGATTGTTTGGCTTTATCTTCTTTTGCCAAGTGGATGAACAAGAATTCCTAAGAACCTCCTCTAGCTATCTATGCTTTTCTCGTCTCAAACTCTATTCATGCTGCATCACAAAATTTGATCAAGTCAGATTCGAACCACTCTGTGTGAGGAGCGCTCGGAGTCCCCGATTCGTCATAGACTTAAACTTCCAAAACCTCTTTATGATTCTCGGTCTGACCGATACTCCACTTTCGGTCCTACCGAGATCATTAAGTTGATCTAGGTTTTCGATCTCGGTGCAACCGATTTGAACTTTTCGGTCACACCGAGTTTCAGTAACTGCACGCAGTTATGAATCTCAGTGCCACCGAGTCGTTCCACTCGGTCACACCAACAGGGTCGGGCTATATATAGTCACGGGCAAAATTTGGAAATTCCTCCGAACCCCTTCGCCCGCGCGATAGCCTGCTCTGCCCTCGTGGTCTCCGGATCGTCTTCTCGCCGCCAGCAGCCTCTAGTCGCTGGTCTCCGTCGCCGTCAACGGGAATTCTGCCCCGCCGTTGCCGCCGTAGCAAGTCCCCGCCGAACTAGGGTATGGACTTGATCTTTGTGCTATTCCTCAATCTGATTCCTAGCACATTGTGATCATATTGATTCTTGCCACATTTGAGAAACTTCTATCCAGTCAAAACGCCCGTAGATTAGGTTTGATTCGAAAATTCTAGGTTTAGGTTTCCGCCAAAACCATCTCGGACCCACCGAGTTGAAAAACTCGGTCCCACCGATTTGGCTGATGCCATTGCACAAGTGAGACTCGGTTTGACCGAGAATTACTTATCGGTATGACCGATTTTTGAACTCAGTGAAACCCTAGCAGTCTCGGTGCCACCGAACTGTGACTCGGTCCTACCGAGTTCACTAGTTTAGGTTCCGAAACTGCTTCGGTATCACCGAGTTTGAAAATCGGTAGATCCGAGATGATTTCAGTGGGAAACTAAAACTAAGTTTTTGGATCATTCTTTTGCAAAAATCTCTGCATTTTGTGATGCTCATCCACTCTATCTCGTCTATAATCTATTCACAGGGTCAGCAGTCAGTTTGCAGCATGTCTGATCAAAGTGATAGCCAAAACATGTCAGAGCAGCAAGTAGTGATGAATGAGGGCACTAGTCCCTCAAGTTCTTCTGATGAAGGCAGCAGGAGCACTCCTAGCAACTTGCCAAAGGCTGCCACGAGACAAAGGAAGAAGAGGACTTCAGATTCCGAAGATGAGGACTATGTAGCAGAGGAAGAGGCCACTTCCAAGAGAATTGAGCCAGCTCAAGGCACTAAGCCAGGTCTGAAATTCAAAAGGCCAGCAGGCAGGCAACCCATGTAAAAGGCTAGAGCCTCAACTGAGAAGCCCACTCCCCAAGAGCCAGTTGCAGCTGAGGGCAAGAAAAGGAAGGAGAGGGTGAGGAAGACTGTGGCTAGAGTGCTTGGCAAAGCTTCCATCATGGAAGAGGAAGAGGAAGAAGAGGCAGTTGCACCAGCGCCCAAGGCACCCAAGCTGATGGGTGATGCCATAAGGTCAGGGGCTACTGCATCTAAGCCTAAAGCTGCCTCCAAGCCAAAACCAAAGAGGAATACAAGGAGCATTCCTGCAGCTGAAAAGAACAAGGCCCCAGTGCCTGAGACTGTTGCTGAAGAAGAGGAAGAAAATGTCCTAAGGAAGCTAAAGCCCAAGATCCCAGACCACAACGATGCTCATCCTGTGGCTGAGGACATGAAGCTCAGGAGAGATTCAGGGCTAAGGAAATGGAGAGAAGCAGACCCATATGCTTCAAGAAGAAGGACATCAGTGGACTACAGGTTTCACACCAAGGAGCAGCAGGATTTTTATGAGACTGTGCTGCTAGATAAGAAGCCCATTGTCTATGACATGAGATGGGTTGACTGGACCTACATGAGGGAGAAGGAGGAGCACTACCTAGGAGTATTTGATAGCTTTAATGCTTGTGGAGTAGCTGACTTTGTTGGGCAGAAGCTCACAAAGTGGAACGAGGAACTGATCATGCAATTCTACTCCACGGCACACTTTTATCCAGATGGGAGGATCACATGGATGTCTGAGGGTACAAGGTACCAATCTACAGTGGCTGAGTGGGCACAGATCATAAATGCCCCAGAGGAGCAAGATGATGACTTGGATATCTATGCCAAGAAGAAGATGGACCATAACTCCATGTCCAATATGTACAAGGAAATTCCCAATGAAGCTCTTGACACCTTCAAGTTTGGCTCTGTGCATTACCTTCTGTCAGGGCTCCCGACGATCAATTGGATACTAAGGCACACCTTACTGCCCAAGTCTAGAGATCACAAGATGATCAGAGGCCATGCTATCAACTTGCTACATGTGTTTGATGTGCCTCAGAAGTTCAAGGTGATGAGCCTCATAGTGGAAACAATTAAGAGGACTGCAGCAGATCAAAAGAGGAGCTGCGGATATGCCCCTCAAATCCAGGAGCTCATCAACTCCAAGATGGGCACGGGCATATATCTGTTGGACAAGGAACACCTGCCCATCCGTCCAGATTTCGAGGACAATGAAGTTGTCATGACTGAGAATGAGCCATCATCTGCCCAAGCATTTGCAAAGAAGGAGAAGGCGAGGAAGGAGAAAGCTGCCAAGATGCCTACCCAAGAGGAGGCATCCGAATACTTCTTGAAGACCAAACAAGAGTAGCTTGGTTACTTGATTGCATCCACGCTGAGGATTGAGCAAAGTCTGGCCACTCTCACTCAGAATCAGCAGAGCCTAGAGAGAATCATGGAACATAAGTTCTATGACTTGGATGTTAAGGTAACGGAAGTCCAGTCTGCAGTGGAGCAGCTCCAGGAGGACATGCAGGAGAGAAGAGGTAGGACTACCACTCATACCTTTGCCAGAGTGCCACGAGGCCCGAGGTCATCTGCCGTGCCAGTTGCTGACACCAGAGCCACCACTTCAGCACCAGCTACAGCCTCAATTCCACCAGCTCCAGCATCTACTTCAGCTCCAACTCCAGCGACTACTTCAGCATCTACCGAAGCCTTCGTCCTTGGAGTGATTCGGACTCCACCACCACCTGAAGATCAAGCCTGAGCGTCGATTTAGTGCTATGCATTTTCTAGGAACTTTTTGGTAACTTGTTGCCAAAGGGGGAGAAGATGTATAGATCATAGGCTTCGAGAGAGAGAGTGTTGCTTTTCTCTCTTGCTTTATTTGGTGGTTTTTCGAACTTGTTTGCTTTTGAGTGCTGAGATACTACGTCATTATTTGTGAGACATTGATGATCATGTGTTTGATCATAAGCTACACTTAATGTTTGCTTAATATTATCATCTTATCTATCTTGTGTGATCATTCACTTTTCTTGGTGATGAGTGCATGTATTTCATTCTTATCATTTTAAGCACTCCACCAAGATGTATGGGACATGGAAGAGTAACCCATGACACTAACTCTTTGTGCATTTGCAGTCCAAAGCAAAATTTTAAATATGCACAAATTTAGGGGGAGCTCTTACTTATCACATACTTCTCAAAGCGACGATATATTTCATGCTTATTATCATTTGTCGAAGCTTTGATCTATATGTTGTCATCAATTACCAAAAAGGGGGAGATTGAAAGTGCAACTATCCCTAGGTGGTTTTGGTAATTCATAACAACATATAGCTCATTGAGCTAATGCTATTCCAAGATGATTATTTCAGGAAAGCTCAATGATTGGCATGGCATGGATGTGAAAGTGGAACCCTCAAAATGCTAAGGACAAAGGATTGGCTCAAGCTCAAAAGCTCAAGATTCTTCATTTTATATTTTAGTGATCCAAGATCACATTGAGTCTTTAGGAAAAGCCAATACTATTAAGGAGGGATGAGGTGTTGCTTAATGAGCCTCTTGCTTCATGTGCTTAGTGATATGCTCCAAAACCCTCAACTACTTTACCATATCCACATATGACCTAAACCCTAAGCCAAACCCGGTCCTACCGATTCTTCCTATCCGGCGCCACCGAGTTTCACTTGTCATTAGCCACTACCAAACCCTAGCAATTCGGTCCTACCGATAGGGATCTCGGTCTCACCGAGATGGGGTTGCAAACTCTCTGTTTCCCTTTCGTAACTTTTCGGTCCCACCGAAAGAGCGAATCGGTCCCACCGAGATTGCAATGTAAACTCAGTGTTTCCCCTTTCTAACTTTTCGGTCTCACCGAGTTCCACTCGGTCTCACCGAAAGAGCAAATCGGTCCCACCGAGTTTGCGTGACCAACTCTCTGGTTAGCTAATTACCAAATTCGGTCTCACCGAGTTTGTGTAATCGGTCTCACCGAGATTACGTTATGCCCAAACCCTAACCATATCGGTCCTACCGAGTTGCACGTCAGTCCCACCGAAAATCACTAACGGTCACTAGGTTTACATTTTCGGTCCGACCGAGTTTATTGATTCGGTCCCACCGAGATTGGAAAACTGTGTAACGGTTGGATTTTGTGTGGAGGCTATACCCCTCCACCTTCGTCTCATTCAGTGAGAGAGCCATCAGAACACACACACCATTCCAACTCATATGTTCTGAGAGAGAACCACCTACTCATGTGTTGAGATCAAGACATTCCATTCCTACCATATGAATCTTGATCTCTAGCCTTCCCAAGTTGCTTTCCACTCAAACCCTCTTTCCACCAAATCCAAATCCTATGAGAGAGAGTTGAGTGTTGGGGAGACTATCATTTGAAGCACAAGAGCAAGGAGTTCATTACCTACACACCATTTGTTACTTCTTGGAGAGTGGTGTCTCCTAGATTGGCTAGGTGTCACTTGGGAGCCTCCGACAAGATTGTGGAGTTGAACCAAGGAGTTTGTAAGGGCAAGGAGATCGCCTACTTCGTGAAGATCTACCGCTAGTGAGGCAAGTCATGTGTGGGCGATGGCCATGGTGGGATAGACAAGGTTGCTTCTTCGTGGACCCTTTGTGGGTGGTTGCTTCTTCGTGGACCCTTCGTGGGTGGAGCCCTATGTGGACTCGCGCAACCATTGCCCTTGGGTGGAGCCCTGTGTGGACTCGCGCAACCGTTACCCTTCGTGGGTTGAAGTCTCCATCAACATGGATGTAGGATAGCACCACCTATCCGAACCACGGGAAAAACATCCGTGTCTCCAATAGCGTTTGAATTCTCCAAACCCTTCCCTTTACATTCTCGCGAGTTGCATGCTTTACTTTCCGCTGCCTATATACTCTTTTCATGCTTGCTTGAATTATGTGATGATTGCTTGACTTGTCCTAAATTAGCTAAAATCTGCCAAGAACTAAAATTGGGAAAAGGTTAAGTTTTTATTTGGTCAAGTAGTCTAATCACCCCCTCTAGACATACTTTCGATCCTACAGGTTTTCATCATATTGCTTGAGTTAATCCCGCTACATCATGTCATCTTACTTAATGTGTTACTCTATTCTTATGAATTTATTACTCTAGATGCAGGCAGGAGTCGGTCGATGTGTGGAGTAATAGTAGTAGATGCAGAATCATTTCGGTCTACTTGACACGGACGTGATGCCTATATTCATGATCATTTCCTTAGATGTCGTCATAACTTTGCGCTTTTCTATCAATTGCTCGGCAGTAATTTTTCACCCACCGTAATAACTTCTATCTTGAGAGAAGCCTCTAGTGAAATCTATGCCCCTCGGGTCTATTTTACATCATATTAGTTTCCCGTCAACTTGCCAATTTCTGTCGCCGTTCCCTTACTTTGCAATATTTTACTTTCCGTTCCATAAACCAAAAATACCAAAAATATTACTTTACCGTTTATCCATCTCTATCATAAATCACTTTGCGAATAACCGTGAAAGGATTGACAACCCCTTTGTCGCGTTGGTTGCAAGTTGGTGTTTGTTTGTGTAGGTATTCGGTGGCTTGTTGTGTAGTCTCCTACTGGGTTGATACATTGGTTCTCAAAACTGAGGGAAATACTTACGCTACTTTGCTGCATCACCCTTTCCTCTTCAAGGAAAAAACCAACACAAGCTCAAGAGGTAGCACCTAGCCGCTCGTGCCTCGCCCCGATCCGCCCTGTTGCCCGCAGCTCCACGCCACCTCCCCGCGCCCAAGGCCGTCGTGGTCGTGCTCCGCCCGCGCCCATGATAGCGCCGCCCCCTTGATGCCTGTGCCGCCCCATGGCGCTCACCTCCGCCGCCCCTGCCCCACCGTGGTCTCGCCCACCACGTCGTCGTTCGCGGCCCCTGCTCGTCTCGTGCCACCACTACTGCCGCTAGCCTCACGACGTCGTTGGCCCGCGCCTTCGCCCACTTCGGTTGTTGCAACCCCCCCTGCTCCGCCGTGCCGCCTCCTATTGGTGCTGCTGTTGTTGCATCTTAGGATTTTGTGCTAACATAGAGTATATACAATAGCGGCACGGTGCTTATTCAGAGTTTTCAATAAAAAATTTTCTTCATGCTCTGAAAGGTTAGCACTAATAATAACATGATATATCTTCTTTTCATCAAGATAAGCACATTTCAAAGTATCAGGTAATGGTTTAAGCTCAAACACGGGATCACCCTTGGGTGGAGGAGGATCCCCAAGAATTTCAACGGGCAAATTGTGTTTCAAAATAGGTCCCTGATTAAAGAATACTTCATCTATTTCCCTTCTTTCATTCATAAACATATCATTTTCATGGTCTAGCAAATATTGTTCTAAAGGATCATTAGGAGGCACGCCAATAGAAGCAAGACCAATAATTTCATCCTTACTAGGCAATTCTTTATCATGGTGTTGTCTATGAAATTTAGAGAAATTAAAATCATGAGACATATCCCCTAAACCAACAGTAACAATATCTTTCTCGCAGTCTATCTTAGCATTAACAGTATTCAAGAAGGGTCTACCGAATATAACGGGACAAAAGTTATCTTGTGGGGAACCAAGAACAAGAAAATCAGTAGGATATTTTATCTTCCCACACAAGACTTCAATGTCTCTAACAATCCCAATTGGTGATATAGTATCACTATTAGCAAGCTTAATAGTAACATCAATATCTTCTATCTCAGCAGGTGCAATCTCATTCATAATTTCTTTATATAAGGTATAAGGAATTGCACTCACACTAGCACCCACATCACATAAGCCATGATAACAATGATCTCCTATTTTAACAGAAACAACATGCATGCCAGCAACAGGTCCATGTTTACCTTTCATATCAGGTTTAGCAATTCTAGCAGCTTCATCACAGAAATAGATAACATGCCCATCAATATTATCAACCAAGAGATCTTTAACCATAGCAATACTAGGTTCAACTTTAATTTGTTCATAGGGTGTATGTGTTTTAGTATTAATTTTACGAACCACAGTTCAAGCTTTAGCACGATCCTTAATTTTAACAGGGAAAGGTGGTTCTTCAATATAAGAAGTAGGAACAATAGGATCAACACTATAATTAATAGTTTCTTCTTCAAATTTAATAGGTTCAACTACTTTAACTTCAATGGGAGGATGATATTTAAACCACTTCTCCTTTGGGAGATTGTCGGTGTCAAAACCGGCGGATCTCGGGTAGGGGGTCCCGAACTGTGCGTCTAGGCCGGATGGTAACAGGAGACAAGGGACACAATGTTTTACCCAGGTTCGGGCCCTCTTGATGGAGGTAAAACCCTACGTCCTGCTTGATTAATACTGATGATATGGGTAGTACAAGAGTAGATCTACCACGAGATCAAGGAGGCTAAACCCTAAAAGCTAGCCTATGGTATGATTGTTGTATGATGAAGTTGTCCTACGGACTAAAACCCTCCGGTTTATATAGACATCGGAGAGGGTTAGGGTTACACAAAGTCGGTTACAATGGTAGGAGATCTTGAATATCCGCATCGCCAAGCTTGCCTTCCACGCCAAGGAAAGTCCCATCCGGACACGGGACGGAGTCTTCAATCTTGTATCTTCATAGTCCTAGAGTTCGGCTGAAGGCATAGTCCGGCTACCCGAACACCCCCTAATCCAGGACTCCCTCAGTAGCCCCTGAACCAGGCTTCAATGACGACGAGTCCGGCGCGCAGATTGTCTTCGACATTGCAAGGCGTGTTCCTCCTCCAAATTCTTCATAAAAGTTTGTAAACACCAAGAGTAGTGTCCGGCTCTGCAAAATAAGCTTCCACGTATTGCCATAGAGAGAATAATATTAACACAAATCTAATGTGCTGACGTATTCCGCAGCGTGACATCACACTACGGCCAAGCCTTTATCCAAATCGTTTTCACTTCTCCACCTCAGCGTGTTTTGCGAGGCGGTTTCCTTGGCACGTCTTGTCAAAGCAGAGATCGTGTCCCTTTTATTTACGGGATTCTCATCAATACGGACGTGGGTAACCCAATTGTGCCCGTTAGCATGTTTTCTCGATTAAAGGTGAGTCCCAAACGGTTACGGGGAGGGCTCCTGGTATTCAACCTCTTATAAAGAGACCAAGGCCTTACTCCTTTTCTCCAATCTCAAAACAAGTTCGCCCGTCGCCTCGAATTCCAACACCCTAGGCTCCAGATTCCATGCGCTTCGGACCTTTGACAATGTCCGGTTCCGACCTTCAAGGCCGATGGATGCCCTCCTCCGTCACGGAGGAGGACGTGCTAAGGTTGAGAGAGGCTAAGTTTTTGACCGCCGAAATTTCGCATAGGTTGCCTGCTCAAAGGTAGGCTATTCCCAGTCCCCAGCCTGGTGAGAGCGTAGTGTTCATGTCTCACTTCCTTCGGGGTTTAGGCTTCCCGATGGATCCCTTCGTGAGGGGGATGATGTTCTATTATGGGCTGGAACTTCATGACCTAGCTCCGGAGTCCATCCTCCACATTTCCCCATTCATCGTTCTGTGTGAAGCGTTCCTCCGTGTTACCCCTCACTTCGGATTATGGCTCAAGACTTTTGGAGTGGAGCCGAAGATGACCGAGGGACGGCACGCAGAGTGCGGAGGTGGTGTCATAAGTAAGAATGCCGATGCTCCATGGCCCGAGGGCTCCTTTCAAGAGGAGCTCGGCTTGTGGCAACAAGAGTGGTTCTATATCACCGCTCCCAGGAGCGCCAAGTGGGTGGCGCCTCGTGCCTTTCGCTCGGGTCCCCCACCACGGCTAGCGTCATGGGTCAACAAAGGATTAGATTGGGGGTTATCCAAAGACGTGCCCCTGTTGCAGGGCCGCATTAGGGATCTCCTAGAAGGAGACCTCAACCTGGTCAAGGCGACGCAGGTCATGCTGATTGGCCGAACATTACCCGGCAAACGTCGCTCTCTTCATCTGTGGGAGTTTAATCCGGAGGGACCACGAGCTCTCCAGCATTTTATGGGCGCAACGCCCGTGGAGATGTATAAAATGTTCTTCGGATCACAAGCAATGTGCCCGGATTTGACCGAGGATGCAGGTTTAAGCTGCAATCGCCCGAATACTCAAGTAAGTAACCTTGTGCCCGGACTCGCTATCCGTAAAATTGTCATAAACTCGCCCCTAAAAGAGCTGTCCTTTTAAACAGGAGTGGGTAGCGAAGGCGAAGCTGATCAGGTGTCCGGCTCTCTTTCCTGAGACCAGGCCGGATCCCATGCTAGTCAGGATGTTGAAGATCGTGCCTTTGGAGGGAAGTGAGGGGGAGGACAAGGAAAATATGGCCTCCTCGAAGGAGGCTACTCCGAAGGGAGGAACCGACAATTCCTCTCCTAGGGGGAAGAAGAGGGCCGCCTCTGACGACCCGGAGACCATGGTCTCAAAGCGGGGGAAGAAGTCCTCGTCAGAGGGTCCGGCGCCGGGGAGATCCTCGGCCGAACTACGCCCCCAAAGGGATCAGCCCTCCAGCGAGCCGTAAGTAGAGAAAGATTTTCCTTTAGAGGGATGAGAGAAATCCTTACTTTTTATCTGAGAAGATTAACCGAAATTTTACCTTGTAGCTCGGACCTCAACCCTTCTCAGCAGAGCTCGTCTTCGGGGGATCTTCTTCCGGAGATGATGGAGAGTGGAACGCCTCCCCCTGCCGTACCGCCTAGCGAGGCGGGCGACCCTGAGGTGTCGTCGCGGAGGGTTTCTCCGAATCCGGCAGGGATGGAAGGTAGCCATATGGCCCCCAAGGTTCTCCGCGTCCTGCCTTCGATGGAGGTCATAGGACGAGTCCGGCACCGCCTGGTGCGCGGTCGGAGGAGCTAATGATTCTGCTGGGGCGAGCTTCTATCTCAGAGGAGCACCGTGCATTGATGGGTATGGTGATTGGAAGGATTTCGTCCACGGAAAGCGGATTGCATGAGGCCGTCAGAAGTTTGCTGACGGGTTTTGAGGTACGTTTGATAATGTACTTCTTTGTCAGTTGCGAATAAACAAGATACGCCATGTGTAGATAGTAGCCCCTGAGACTCTGTGCGTTGTCAAAAATTGATGACGCGCAGAGGATCATAATCCCAGGTCTAATTTTCGCTTTTGTATATAGGTGGCGAAGTGTCCAGAATCGAGCCGAACTGATGATTTTGCCGAACTAAAGCGGCAACTTGACGTGGCAGATGCCGACATCGCGCTCGTCAACAAGCGACTTGATGCTGCTCAAGGTATGCAATTCCTCAGGCGGCATCTGGTAAGAGGAGCTTTTATGCCAGTATCTTACAATGCGTGTGCTTGACGCAGATGGTGCGGCTGCTGTGGAGAGTCTCCGGGCGGAACTTGCCCGAGCTAAGGAACAACCCAGGACAAGTGATGCGGCTGCCGAGAAGGCACTTGAAGAGCTGAGAGCCGAACAGGCTGCTCACTGCCGAAGCAAGAAGGAGATGGCCGAGATGGCCGTGAAGTTAAAAAGCGCTGCTGACCGTTGCAAGTCTCTTGAGAAAGAAGACCGGGCGAGACAAACGGACTTAGAGAAGGCCGTTGTTGATGCCAAAGACGCTCGCTCTGCGATGAGAGCTGCGAAGGAGGAGCTGCGTCAGGCCGGACAGATTGCAGCTGGAAAGCCCTTTATGCTGCGGAGGAAGTTTGGCGATCCGAAGTTTGCTCCATTAGACCGGATGTGGAGTGCGAAGGACACCTATCTAGATTTGGCAGCGAGTGCTGCTGATGCGACCGAACACTTTCGAGATCAAGAAGATCACGAGGTGGAAAGGCTTTTCTGGTCGCAGTTCCACAATCTAGAGCATCCATTGGTAGTGGACGATCGTCTGGCTCAATGGGCCGAACTGAATAGATTGTCCGGACTCACCATGAAGTACGTCATGGGTCATCTGTGGCCGGGGAGATCGGAGCCGAAGAGTTATTTCGGCTTGGTGCAGCAATTCCTTGGTGCGGTGCCACGTATCGATGCGATGAAGAGGTCAGCATGCATAGAGGGCGCATGGATGGCTCTTGCCCGTGTCAAGACATACTGGGCAGAGATGGAGACCACCATTGTTGCATCCCGAGATTCGGACCAAAGCCGAGTACCCTTCGAGCACTATTTTCAGGAAGTCCTTGAAGGCGCTCGTATAATAGAGACGCAGTGCTCGAAGGATGCTATGTTCTGATAGCATATGTAATTAGAAGCAATATTTTGATGAATTTGTAGTAGCCTTTTATACTTGTGCCTGCAAGTATGTGGAACACCTCCTGTGCGGCCGTTTTAAGATATACATACAAAATCTGAAAGATGGCAGTCGTTGGCTTCAGCCCCCACGCACATAGTGCGGGAGTGCTCGCAGAAGGCGCATTTTCACACTTAATCCAACGTCTTGGTCCTACAAAGGAGGTGATAGCGCAGCAAGGTAGGCAACCGGACTATAATGCTTTAACACTTTCACTTAGCCATAGGAGCTTGACAATGGGACTATTTAGGTAGCCCCTGGTGGCAACTGCGCTCGCCCGAATTCGGGGCGCGTATGTGCCTGGCCGGGAAACGGCCCTTCGTTAATGCGGGGGAATCCTATAGATTCCGGAGAGTCATCGAGTGGTTGACCAGTCTCACGCCATATCATGACAGTCGGTTTTCGGCTTTCTCTACTGAGGTGCTCGCCTGGCCGAACCAGGGCACAATCGCAGTAGTTCTCCTGGTGCCGTCTTAGCCAATAGAGCGGAACGTAAGGCGGCCGAACACAGGAGCCGGGCAACCCAACATTTGACCAAAATCATGACTCGGAGCTGATGCATATAAGGCCAAACTCGCGACGCCGAACACTCCCTAAGGTATTCAGTCTTTATGAGAGCGGGCTAAGTAACGCTCTAAGGTATAAGCCCCTAGTGTCCAGGTACGCGCAAGAATTCTGACATGGCCACATGCCAAGACGCCAGCCTCCTCCTTGGTCATAGAACCAGGGGATGTGTATCAACAAGAGACAGTAAAAAAGGTTTACGCAGGGTCTTAATCTGAAAAGAATCCTTGGAACGGGTCCCTACTGCACGTCTGCGCCTGTGTCTCCGTTGTGCCGTATCCTGGACGGGCACAGCACGACGTTCATCTGTAAAAAAGAGAGCAACTAAGTTGAAAAAGGGGCGTGCCGAACAAAAGTTATATGAAATAAACAAAGTGTAAAGTAAAATATGGAAAATTGAGCTTTATTGTCTCTTATTTTATATGTGTGAAGCCCCTAGTGCAGGGGTATATGGCCACTAAGCCTTTATCAACGATACTTTTGTGCTGGACTCATCTATCCGTGTCCGTGGTCTTAATGACCTGTTCCGATGTTCTGGCTGGTGAAGCCATTGTATTGTGGGGCTGTTAAAGCGGCCGCACAATCCTCCGCTTGGGGGAGGCACCCTTACTGCTTCCCCGCTAAGGAGATGATGCCACGTGGACCGGGCATCTTAAGTGTAAGAGGTGCATAATGCGGTATTGCGTTAAAGCGGGCGAAAGCTTCGCGTCCCAGCAGTGCTTGATAGCGACTTGAGAATGGGACGATGTGGAAGGTCAGCTTTTTGTAACGGAAGTTATCGACAGAGCCGAAAATAACCTCGAGCCGGAGAAAACCCATGCAATGGGTGTCCGGACCTGGCGTTACTCCTTGAAAGGAGGTTTTGCTGCGGCGAATTCTTTTTGGGTCGATCCCCATGTGGCGAATTGAGTCCTGATATATCAGGTTGAGTCCACTGCCACCGTCCATAAGGACATTTGGAAACTGGAGTCCGCCAATTATTGGATCGAGTACCAGGGCAGTCCAGTCCTGGGTTCATGATACTTCTAGAATAATCCAGATGATCGAAGATGATTGGTTTTGACAACCAGTGGCGGGATTCCTTTGGGATAGACCGTGGGGCGCGTACCTTTATGGGCGTCGCACGTTTTGTTATGTGGAGTAAGTTTACTGTTTTTACTTCTTGTGGGAAATTCTTTTGTTTCCCGGTACTCTGCTTTTGGGGTTCGTCCTCGTCTTCGCTTGGTGTATCGAGCCCCTTGTGTTCGGTGTTGAGTCTGCCGGATTATTTGAAAACCCAACAATCTCTGTGGGTATGGTTAGTAGGCTTTCCGGGAGTACTGTGTATTTGACATATCCTATCCAGGATTTTGTTTAGGTTGGATAGGTCGTCCCTGTTATCTTGGAGGGGCGGCTTTTTCTGATTCTGTCGTGAGCCTTTGAATCCGGCTCTTCGGACTTTTTTCCTTAGTCCGGCGATGGTCCTTATTGCATCGCGGTTTTCCGTTTCCATCCCTAGTTTTGGATGTACTTGGGTCGTTGGTGCTGCATCTTGCCAACCAGCTATCTTCTCCTGCGCAAAAGCGGGTCATGATGCTTGTTAGTGCGGCCATTGTTCTTGGCTTTTCTTGGCCGAGGTGTCTGGCGAGCCATTCGTCTCAGACATTATGCCTGAAAGCTGCTAAGGCTTCAGCGTCCGGACAGTCGACTATCTGATTCTTTTTAGTAAGAAATCTATTCCAGAATTGCCGAGCTGATTCTCCGGGCTGTTGAGTTATGTGACTAAGATCGTCTGCATCCGGAGGGCGGACATAGGTCCCTTGAAAATTTGCCCGGAAAGCGTCCTCGAGCTCTTCCCAACTTCCGATTGTGTTTTCAGGAAGGCTTTTAAGCCAATGCCGGGCTGGCCCTTTAAGCTTGAGGGGTAAGTATTTTATGGCGTGGAGGTCATCTCCTCGAGCCATATGTATGTGGAGGATATAATCCTCGATCCAGACTCCAGGGTCTGTTGTTCCATCATATGCCTCTATGTTTACGGGTTTGAATCCCGCTGGAAATTCATAATCCAGGACCTCATCGGTGAAACATAGGGGGTGTGCGGCACCCCTGTATTTGGGTGTGCCGTATTCTGATAATGGCTTTATTGCATTGCTCACGAGAGCTTTCTTTCTTGGTCCGTAAATGGACCTGGCTGGGCCATGATGCGGATCCTTAAGTGGGTCGCATACCGGCTTAAGTGCGGCACTGCTTGCCGCTTTAAGCTGGCCCTGGGGTCGTCTATCCGACCGTGTGGCTTTCTTACTTTTTGAATGCAAGGGCTCTAAGGCCTCCTCGTCGAATTCAGGCAGTAGTTTTCTCCTCGGATAGCTTTTAATGCGGCGACTGCCACCGTATTTGTCTGCGGTATTGATTACTTTACTCCATCTGATCCTGAGTGCCTCTTCCGCAGTCTTTAGCTTCCGCTTCTGCTTTTTCAGGCTGCGTGCGGTTGCAACGAGCCATTTGTGGAGGTTCTTCTGCTTCGTGGGCTTGTCCGGCGTAGGGTCGTCCGGAATGCCATTTTTGCCGGGGGAGGAATGTTCGGTTTCTCTATCCGGGTTGTCTTGTTGGGACGGTTGCTCTGAGGCATGCTCATCATCTACCGGCTCATCCTACTCTATGGCTGGGTCTTTATCGAGGCGGGGCTTAGGTCGGCGTTTACGCCGACGCTTTGATTGTTTTTCAAGAGATCGATCCCCCTCCCCGTTTTCCTCATTGTTGCTTCCTTTAGGGGTATCCACCATGTACACATCGTGAGATGAGGTGGCTGTCCAATGCCCTATAGGCGTTGGTTCTTGGTTGTCTCCTGCATCGTCGTCCATACCGTCGATGTCTTCGGAGTCAAAGTCGAGCATGTCGGTTAAGTCATCGACAGTGGCTACGAGGTGGGTGGTGGGTGGGTTTTGAATTTCTTCATTGTCCGTATCCCAACCTTGCTGACCGTAGTACGGCCAGGGCTCTCCTGATAAAGAGAGAGACTTTAGAGAATTCAGGATGTCGCCGAAGGGCGAGTGCTGAAAGATGTCCGCGGCGGTGAACTCCATTATTGGCGCCCAATCGGATTCGATCGGCGGGGGCGCGGGGGGCACGAAGTTTGGAGAGGAATCCGGCTCTTCGGAGTCACGGGCCATGCGGAGTGCGGGGCTGGAGTTTGGCTCGATCGCCTCTGAGATCGCAGCCCCTGAGGCAGCATCTAACCGCTGATCCTCGATCGGCGCAGTAGGCTCCGAATCAATGGTCGGAACCGGTGCGTGTGCGGCCTCCAAAACGCTGCTCGGCGGCAGAGCTATATCATGCCCATCGAGACAGTGCGGCGCGCTTGGCTGTGGCTCGAATCCGTCGAAGATCAAGCCCCCGCGGATGTCAGCTGTGTAGTTTAGGCTTCTAAACCTGACCTGATGGCGAGGGGCGTAGCTTTCGATCTGCTCAAGGTGGCCAAGCGAGTTGGCCTGCAGTGTGAAGCCGCCGAAGACGAAGATCTGTCCGGGGAGAAA
The DNA here is from genome assembly GCF_003073215.2 of Triticum urartu. Classification (NCBI taxonomy): domain Eukaryota; kingdom Viridiplantae; phylum Streptophyta; class Magnoliopsida; order Poales; family Poaceae; genus Triticum; species Triticum urartu. Next base: position 704,454,940 of record NC_053023.1, read on the forward strand.
AGTCTCACCCTGGACTGCATCGTTGTTGATGATCGAAGGAGCCATTGGGCCTGAAAGCGATGACACAGAGGAACTCTCAATGAAAGCACCAATGTCGGTGTCAAAACCGGCGGATCTCGGGTAGGGGGTCCCGAACTATGCGTCTAGGCCGGATGGTAACAGGAGACAAGGGACACAATGTTTTACCCAGGTTCGGGCCCTCTTGATGGAGGTAAAACCCTACGTCCTGCTTGATTAATACTGATGATATGGGTAGTACAAGAGTAGATCTACCACGAGATCAAGGAGGCTAAACCCTAAAAGCTAGCCTATGGTATGATTGTTGTATGATGAAGTTGTCCTACAGACTAAAACCCTCCGGTTTATATAGACACCAGAGAGGGTTAGGGTTACACAAAGTCGGTTACAATGGTAGGAGATCTTGAATATCCGCATCGCCAAGCTTGCCTTCCACGCCAAGGAAAGTCCCATCCGGACACGGGACGGAGTCTTCAATCTTGTATCTTCATAGTCCTGGAGTTCGGCTGAAGGCATAGTCCGGCTACCCGAACACCCCCTAATCCAGGACTCCCTCAGAGATCAACATGAGTAACAAATGAAGGAAATATGCCCTAGAGGCAATAATAAAGTTGTTATTTATATTTCCTTATATCATGATAACTGTTTATTATTCATGCTAGAATTGTATTAACCGAAAACTTAGTACATGTGTGAATACATAGACAAATAGAGTGTCACTAGTATGCCTCTACTTGACTAGCTCGTTAATCAAAGATGGTTAAGTTTCCTAGCCATGGACAAGAGTTGTCATTTGATGAACGGGGTCACATCATTAGAGAATGATGTGATTGACTTGACCCATCCATTAGCTTAGCACTATGATCGTTTAGTTTATTGCTATTGCTTTCTCCATAACTTATACATGTTCCTATGACTATGAGATTATGCAACTCCTGAATACCAGAGGAATAATTAGTGTGCTATGAAACATCACAGCGTAACCGGGTGACTATAAAGATGCTCTACAGGTGTCTCTGATGGTGTTTGTTGGGTTGGCATAGATCGAGATTAGGATTTGTCACTCTGTGTATCGGAGAGGTATCTCTGGGCCCTCTCAGTAATGCACATCACTATAAGCCTTCAAGCAATGTGACTAATGAGTTAGTTGCAGGATGATGCATTACGGAACGAGTAAAGAGACTTACCTATAACGAGATTGAACTAGGTATTGAGATACCGACGATCGAATCTCGGGCAAATAACATACCGATGACAAAGGGAACAACATATGTTGTTATGCGGTTTGATGGATAAAGATCTTCGTAGAATATGTAGGAACCAATATGAGCTTCCAGGTTCTGCTATTGGTTATTGACCAGAAGTGAGTCTCGGTCATGTCTACATAGTTCTCGAACCCGTAGGGTCCGCACGCTTAACGTTCAATGACGATCGGTATTATGAGTTTATGTGTTTTGATGTACCGAAGGTAGTTCGGAGTCCTGGATGTGATCATGGACATGACGAGGAGTCTCGAAATGGTCGAGATATAAAGATCGATATATTGGAAGGCTATGTTTGGACATCGAAATGGTTCTGGATGAATTCAGGCATTTACCGGAGTACCGGGGGTTACCGGAACCCCCGGGGAGTCAATGGGCCTTATTGGGCCTTAGTAGGAGAGAGGAGGAGGCGGCCAAGGTGGGGGCACGCCCCTCCAAGCCCAATCCGAATTGGGAGGGGGGGCGGGCCCCCTTTCCTTCTCTCCCTCTCCCTCTTCCTTCTTCTCCTACTCCAACTAGGGAAGGGGGGAATCCTACTCCTACTAGGAGTAGGACTCCCCCCTTGGGCGCGCCATGAGAGGGCCGGCCCTCCCCTCCTCCACTCCTTTATATACGGGGGAGGGGGCACCCCATAGACACACAAGTTGATTGTTTAGCCGTGTGCGGTGCCCCCCTCCATAGAATTTTACCTCGGTCATATCGTTGTAGTGCTTAGGCGAAGCCCTGCGTCGGTAACTTCATCATCACCGTCATCACGCCATCATGCTGACGAAACTCTCCCTCGGCCTCAGCTGGATCAAGAGTACGAGGGACGTCATCGAGCTAAACGTGTGCAGATCAAGGAGGTGACGTGCGTTTGGTACTTGATCGGTTGGATCGCGAAGACGTTCGACTACATCAACCGCATTTCATAGCGCTTCCGCTTTCAGTCTACGAGGGTACGTAGACATACTCTCCCCTTCTCGTTGATATGCATCTCCTAGATAGATCTTGCGTGATCGTAGGATTTTTTTTGAAATACTGCATTCCCTAACAATGGTATCCGAGCCAGGTCTATGCGTAGATGTTATATGCACGAGTAGAACACAAAGGAGTTGTGGGCGTGAGTATATACATATTGCTTGCCGTCACTAGTTGATTCTTGATTCAGCGGTATTGTTGGATGAAGCGGCTCAGACTGACATTACGCGTACGCTTACGCGAGACTGGTTCTACCGACGTGCTTCGCACACAGGTGGCTAGTTGGTGTTTGTTTCTCCAACTTTGGTTGAATCGGATTCAATGAACAAGGTTCTTTCTAAAGATCAAAAAGCAATCAGTATACCGCGTTGTGGTTTTTGATGCGTAGGTAAGAACGGTTCTTGCTAATAAGCCCGTAGCAGCCACGTAAAACTTGCAACAACAAAGTAGAGAACGTCTAACTTATTTTTGCAGGGCATGTTGTGATGTGATATGGTCAAGACGTGATTATATAAAGTGTTGTACGAGATGATCATGTTTTGTAACACAATTTTCGGCAACTGGCAGGAGCCATATGGTTGTCGCTTTATTGTATGAAATGCAATCACCATATAGCCAAAGATGGGCACCGGAGGCCTGCCAGGGGGACCACAAGGTCGGGGGGCATGCCCAGGGGGTAGGGCGCGCCCTCCACCCTTGTGGCTAGCTGATGGCCCCCCTCTGGTTCTTTCTTTGCCCAATATTTTTTATATATTCCAAAAATAATCTCCGTGAAGTTTCAGGAATTTTGGAGTTGTGCAGAATAGGTCTCTCATAGTTTCTCCCATTCTAGTCCAGAATTCCAACTGCCGGCATTCTCCCTCTTCATGTAAACATTGTAAAAGAAGATAGAATAGGCATAAGTATTATGATATAATGTGTAATAACAACCCATAATGCATTAAATATCAATATGAAAGCATGATGCAAAATGGACGTATCAATGATACTTGGTGAACTTACTAGCTACTCTCTTCTATATGCTTCAAGATGAAGGTTGCCAGAAGCGTAGTCTTCAGTAGGACTAGCTACCCCCTCTTATTCTGGCATTCTGCAGTTCAGTCCACATATACTACCCATTTCATTGATACCAATGCATATGTAGTGTAGATCCTTTCTTGCGAGTACTTTGAATGAGTACTCACGGTTGCTTTTCTCACCCTTTTCCCCTTTCTATACCCAGTTGTTGTGACCAGATGTTGGAGCCCAGGAGCCAGACGCCACCGATGACGACTCCTACTACACCGGAGGTGTCTACTACTACGTGTAGGCCCGCCACTGCCGACCAGGAGTAGTTTAGGAGGATACCAGGTAGGAGGCATACACCTCTTTCGATCTGTATCCCAGTTTGTTCTAGCCATCTTATGGCAACTTGTTTAACTTATGTATGTACTCAGATATTGTTGCTTTCGCTGACTTATCTATGATTGAGCACTTGTATTCGAGCCCTCGAGGCCCCTGGCTTGTATTATGATGCTTGTATGACTTATTTATTTTTAGAGTTGTGTTGTGATATCTTCCCGTGAGTCCCTAATCTTGATCGTACATGTTTGTGTGTATGATTAGTGTACGATTGAATCGGGGGCATCACAAGTTGGTATCAGAGCCAATTGCCTATAGGAATCCCCCTTTCCAAACTCCTTGGCCAAAGTTGAGTCTAGTCATTGAAAAGCTTTTACTAACATGGTTGTGTGGCTTATGGGCCCACGTCGCCATTGGGTGGTATTAGTATCTTTTATTCCTCATCTATACTTGCAAAGTGCATACGGATCTGAATGTCACAGATCCATTGACTAAACCTCTTCTGCGAGCAAAACATGATCAACACCAGAACTCTATGGGTGTTCGATTCATCACAATGTAACTAGATTATTGACTCTAGTGCAAGTGGGAGACTGTTGGAAATATGCCCTAGAGGCAATAATAAAGTGGTTATTATTCTATTTCCATGTTCATCATAATTGTCTATTGTTCATGCTATAATTGTATTAATGGAAACCGTAATACATGTGTGAATACATAGATCGTAATATGTCCCTAGTAAGCCTCTAGTTGACTAGCTCGTTGATAAATAAATGATCATGGTTTCCTGACCATGGACATTGGATGTCATTGATAACGGGATCACATCATTAGGAGAATGATGTGATGGACAAGACCCAATCCTAAGCGTAGCACAAGATCGTGTAGTTCGTTTGCTAAAGCGTTTCTAATGTCAAGTATTATTTCCTTAGACCATGAGATTGTGCAACTCCCGGATACCGTAGGAATGCTTTGGGTGTACCAAACGTTACAACATAACTGGGTGGCTATAAAGGTGCACTACAGGTATCTCCGAAAGTATCTGTTGGGTTGGCACGAATCGAGACCGAGATTTGTCACTCCGTATGACGGAGAGGTATCTCTGGGCCCACTCAGTAATGCATCATCATAACGAGCTCAATGTGACTAAGGAGTTAGCCACGTGATCATGCGTTATGGAACGATTAAAGAGACTTGCCGGTAACGAGATTGAACGAGGTATAGAGATGCCGACGATCGAATCTCGGGCAAGTAACATACTGATGGACAAATACGGGATTGATTGAATCCTCGACATCGCGGTTCATCCGATAAAATCATCATGGAACATGTGGGAGCCGGCATGGGTATCCAGATCCTGCTATTGGTTATTGGCTGGAGAGATGTCTCGGTCATGTCTGCATGGTTCCCGAACCCGTAGGGTCTACACACTTAAGGTTTAGTGACGCTAGAGTTGTTATGGGAAATAGTATGTGGTTACCGAAGGTTGTTCGAAGTCCCGGATGAGATCCCGGACACCACGAGGAGTTTTGGAATGGTCCGGAGATGAAGATTTTTATATGGGAAGTCCTTATTCGGTCGCCGGAAGTGTTTGGGGTGTTACCGGTATTGTACCGGAACCACCGAAGGGGTTCCGGGGGTCCACCAGGAGGGTCCACCTGCCCCGGAGGGCCCTATGGGCTGAATATAGAGGGGAACCAGCCCCTAGGTGGGCTGGGTACCAACTCCCCCTAGGGCCCATGCGCCTAGGGTTGGGGAAAACCCTAGAGGGGGCGCCCCCACCTGGCTTGGGGGACAAGCCTCCCCTTGCCCCCCCTCTAGATGCATCTAGGGGGTGACCCCCTCTCCCTTGCCCCTATATATAGTGGGGGTGGGGGAGGGTAGCCGCACCCCCTTCCCCTGGCACAGCCCACCCCCTCTCCAACACCTCCTCCTCCTCCGTCGCGCTTGGCGAAGCTCTGCCGGAGAACCACGAGCTCCATCACCACCACGCCGTCGTGTTGTCAGAGTTCTCCCTCAACTTCTCCTCTCCCCTTGCTGGATCAAGAAGGAGGATACGTCCCCGGGCTGTACGTGTGTTGAACGCGGAGGCGCCGTTGTTGGACGCTTAGATCGGAATCGGCCACGATCTGAATTGCTGCGTGTACGACTCCACCAACCGCGTTCTTGCAACGCTACCGCTTAGCAATCTTCAAGGGTATGAAGATGCACTCCCTCTCTATTGTTGCTAGCATCTCCTAGATTGATCTTGGTGACACGTAGGAATTTTTTGAATTATTGCTATGTTCCCCAACAGTGGCATCATAAGCTAGTTCTATGCGTAGATTCTATGCACGAGTAGAACACAAAGCAGTTGTGGGTGATGATTTGTTCAATTTGCTTACCGTTACTAGTCTTATCTTGATTCGGCGGCATTGTGGGATGAAGCGGCCCGGACCGACCTTACACGTACGCTTACGTGAGACTGGTTCCACCGACTGACATGCACTTGATGCATAAGGTGGCTAGCAGGTGTCTGTCTCTCCCACTTTAGTCAGATTGGATTCAATGAAAAGGGTCCTTATGAAGGGTAAATAGCAATTGGCATATCACCGTTGTGGTTTTGTGTAGGTAAGAAACGTTCTTGCTAGAAACCCATAGCAGCCACGTAAAACATGCAACAACAATTAGAGGACGTCTAACTTGTTTTTGCAGGGTATGCTATGTGATGTGATATGGCCAAAAGGATGTGATGAATGATATATGTGATGTATGAGATTGATCATGTTCTTGTAATAGGAATCATGACTTGCATGTCGATGAGTATGACAACCGGCGGGAGCCATAGGAGTTGTCTTAATTTATTGTATGACATGCGTGTCAATGAAAACGCCATGTAATTACTTTACTTTATCGCTAACCGTTAGCCATAGTAGTAGAAGGAATAGTTGGCGAGACAACTTCATGAATACACGATGATGGAGATCATGTTGTCATGCCGGTGACGAAGGTGATCATGCTACGCCTCGATGATGGAGATCAAAAGGCGCAAGATGATATTGGTCATATCATGTCACTTTATGATTTGCATACGATGTCTGTCATGTTGACATCTTATTTGCTTAGAACGACGGTAGCATAAATAAGATGATTCCTCACTAAAATTTCAAGAAAAGTGTTCCCCCTAATTGTGAACCGTTGCGAAGGTTCGTTGTTTCAAAGCACCACGTGATGATCGGGTGTGATAGATTCTAAGGTTCGCATACAACGGGTGTAAGCCATATTTACACATGCAAAACACTTAGGTTGACTTGACGAGCCTAGCATGTACAGACATGGCCTCAGAATACGAGAGACCAAAAAGTCGAACATGAGTCGTATAGTGGATACGATCAACATGGAGATGTTCACCGTTGATGACTAGTCCTTCTCACGTGATGATCAGACATGGCCTAGTCAATTTGGATCATGTATCACTTGGATGACTAGAGGGATGTCTATCTAAGTGGGAGTTCATTAAGTAATTTGATTAGATGAACTTAATTATCATGAACTTAGTCTAAAATGTCTTTACAAAATGTCTTGTAGATCAAATGGCCCATGCTAATGTTGCCCTCAACTTCAACGCGTTCCTAGAGAAAACCAAGCTGAAAGACGATGGTAGCAACTATATGGATTGGGTCCGTAACTTGAGGATCATCCTCATAGCTGCCAAGAAAGCACATGTCCTTGAAGCACCGCTAGGTGACGCACCCATTTTCCCAGCAACTCAAGACGTTATGAACGCCTGGCAGTCACGTAGTGATGATTACTCCCTGGTTCAGTGCGGCATGCTTTATAGCTTAGAACCGGGGCTCCAAAAGCGTTTTGAGCAGCACATAGCATATGAGATGTTCCAAGAGCTGAAAATGGTTTTCCAAGCTCATGCCCGGGTCAAGAGATATGAAGTATCCGACAAGTTCTACAGTTGTAAGATGGAGGTAAACAGTTCTGTCAGCGAGCATATACTCAAAATGTCTGGGTTGCACAACCGCTTGTCTCAGCTGGGACTTAATCTTCCAGATGACTCGGTCATTGACAGGATCCTCCAGTCGCTTCCACCTAGCTACAAGAGCTTTGTGATGAACTACAATATGCAAGGGATGGAGAAGTCCATTCCTGAGTTATATTCAATGCTGAAATCTGTAGAGGTGGAAATCAAAAAGGAACATCAAGTGTTGATGGTGAATAAAACTACTAGTTTCAAGAAAGTCAAGGGTAAGAACTTCAAGAAGGACAGCAAGGGAGTTGCCGTGCCCGGTAAATCAGTTGCCGGGAAGAAGCTAAAGAATGGGCCCAAGCTCGAGACTCAGTTCTTTTATTGTAAGAGAAATGGTCACTGGAAGTGGAACTGCCCCAAGTACTTAGCAGATAAGAAGGCCGGCAACGCCAAAGGTATACGTGATATACATGTTATTGATGTGTACCTTACCAGCGCTTGTAGTAGCTCCTGGGTATTTGATACCGGTGCGGTTGCTCATATTTGTAACTCAAAACAGGAGCTGCGGAATAAGCGGAGACTGGTGAAGGACGAGGTGACGATGCGCGCCGGGAATGGTTCCAAGGTCGATGTGATCACCGTCGGCACGCTCCCTCTACATCTACCTACGGGATTAGTTTTAAACCTCAATAATTGTTATTTAGTACCAGCTTTGAGCATGAACATTGTATCAGGATCTCGTTTAATGCGAGATGGCTACTCATTTAAATCTGAGAATAATGGTTGTTCTATTTATATGAGAGATATGTTTTATGGTCATGCCCCGCTGGTCAATGGTTTATTTTTGTTTAATCTCGAATGTGATGTTACACATATTCATAGTGTGAATACTAAAAGATGTAAGGTTGATAATGATAGTCCCACATACTTGTGGCACTGCCGCCTTGATGACATTGGTGTCAAACACATGAAGAAACTCCATGCAGATGGACTTTTGGAGTCTCTTGATTATGAATCATTTGACACGTGCGAGCCTCATGGGAAAAATGACCAAGACTCCGTTCTCTAGAACAATGGAGGGAGCAACCAACTTATTGGAAATCATACATACTGATGTGTGCGGTCCAATGAGCGTTGAGGCTCGTGGTGGCTATCGTTATGTTCTCACCCTCACCAATGACTTAAGTAGATATGGATATGTCTACTTAATGAAACACAAGTCTGAGATCTTTGAAAAGTTCAAGGCATTTCAGAGTGAAGTAGAGAATCAACATGATAGGAAAATAAAGTCCTTACGATCAGATCGTGGAGGAGAATACTTGAGTCACGAGTTTGGCACGCACTTAAGGAAATGTGGAATTGTTTCACAACTCACGCCACCTGGAACACCTCAGCGAAATGGTGTGTTCAAACGTCATAATCACACTCTATTGGATATGATGTGATCTATGATGTCTCTTACTGATCTACCGCTATCATTTTGGGGTTATGCTTTAGAGACTGCCGCATTCACTTTAAATAGGGCTCCGTCGAAATCCATTGAGACGACACCGTATGAATTATGGTTTGGAAAGAAACCTAAGCTATCGTTTCTGAAAGTTTGGGGAAGCGATGCTTATGTCAAGAAACTTCAACCTGAAAAGCTCGAACCCGAGTCAGAAAAATGCGTCTTCATAGGATACCCGAAGGAAACTATCGGGTATACCTTCTACCTAAGATCCGAAGGCAAGATCTTTGTTGCCAAGAATGGATCCTTTCTAGAGAAAGAGTTTCTCTCGAAAGAAGTAAGTGGGAGGAAAGTAGAACTTGATGAGGTACTGCCTCTTGAACCGGAAAGTAGCGTAGCTCAGGAAGATGTTTCTGTGATGGACAAGACCCAATCCTAAGTGTAGCACAAGATCGTGTAGTTCGTTTGCTAAAGCTTTTCTAATGTCAAGTATCATTTCCTTAGACCATGAGATTGTGCAACTCCCGGATACCGTAGGAATGCTTTGGGTGTACCAAACATCACAAAATAACTGGGTGGCTCTAAAGGTGCACTACAGGTATCTCCGAAAGTATCTGTTGGGTTGGCATGAATCGAGACTGAGATTTGTCACTCCGTATGACGGAGAGGTATCTCTGGGCCCACTCGGTAATGCATCATCATAACGAGCTCAATGTGACTAAGGAGTTAGCCACGGGATCATGCGTTACGGAACGAGTAAAGAGATTTGTCGGTAACGGGATTGAACGAGGTATAGAGATACCGACGATCGAATCTCGGGCAAGTAACATACTGATGGACAAAGGGAATTCTATACGGGATTGATTGAATCCTCGACATTGTGGTTCATCCGATGAGATCAGCATGGAACATGTGGGAGCCAACATAGGTATCTAGATCCCGCTGTTGGTTATTGGCCGAAGAGATGTCTCGGTCATGTCTGCATGGTTCCCGAACCCGTAGGGTCTACACACTTAAGGTTCGGTGACGCTAGAATTGTTATGCGAAATAGTATGTGGTTACCGAAGGTTGTTCGGAGTCCCGGATGAGATCCCAGATGTCACGAGGAGTTTCGGAATGGTCCGGTGATGAAGATTTATATATGGGAAGTCCTTATTCGGTTGTCGGAAGTGTTCGGGGGGTTATCGGTATTGTACCGGGACCACCGAAGGGGTTTCGAGGGTCCACCTGCCCCGGAGGGCCCTATGGGCTGAATATAGAGGGGAACCAGCCCCTAGGTGGTCTGGGCGCCAACTCCCCTAGGGCCCATGCGCGTAGGGTTGGGGGAAACCCTAGAGGGGCGCCCCCCACCTAGCTTGGGGGGCAAGCCTCCCCTTGGCCGCCGCCCCCCTCTAGATGCTTCTAGGGGGGAGGCCCCCTCTCCCTTGCCCCTATATAAAGTGGGGGATGGGAGGGCAGCCATACCCCCTTCCCCTGGCGCAGCCCTCCCGCTCTCCAACACCTCCTCCTGCTCCGCCGCGCTTGGCGAAGCTCTGCCGGAGAACCATGGGCTCCATCATCACCACACCGTCGTGTTGTCGGAGTTCTCCCTCAACTTATCCTATCCCCTTGCTGGATCAAGAAGGAGGATATGTCCCCAGGCTGTACGTGTGTTGAACGCGGAGGTGCCGTTGTTCGGTGCTTAGATCAGAATCGGCCGCGATCTGAATCGCTGCGTTACGACTCCACCAACTGTGTTCTTGCAACACTTCCGCTTAGCGACCTTCAAGTGTATGAAGATGCACTCCCTCTCTCTCGTTGCTAGCATCTCCAAGATTGATATTGGTGACACGTAGGAAATTTTGAATTATTGCTACGTTCCCCAACACCCTGAAAGTGCTAGTGATTGACTAGAGGGGGGTGAATAGGCGATTTTTATGAAAGTCTTCAAAACATGGAAGTTTCGAAGACAAACGATAGAAATAAATCTATTACCATGCAGCGGAAGGTAGACTACACTAGGCAAACCATAGTCAAGTATTCAATGGAGTGAAAGCACAATGACTAATAGCATCTAGGCAGTAAAGATCAGGTAGGAAGATATTGTGAAGCCAATCAGAACAAGCAGTCACTCAGTGAACACAAAAGATAAAGCAATCATACAGTGGCTTCACAAGGACCAATAGTAAGTAAAGGGAAGGGAAGGATGAAACCAGTGACTCGTTGAAGATAATGATTTGTTGGACCAGTTCTAGTTGCTGTGACAACTGTATGTCTGGTTAGGGAGGCTGAGATTCAACTCAGAAGACCTCGTCTTCACCTTATTCCCCTTGAGCTAAGGACACCCAGTCCTCGCCCAATCACTCTGGTAAGTCTTCAAGGTAGACTTCCAAACCTTCACAGACTTCGTTCACCGGCGATCCACAATGACTCTTGGATGCTCAGAACGCGACGCCTAACCGGCTGGAGGATTCACAGTCCTCAAGTGTAATACGTCTTCAGATCACACATACAGGAAGACTTAAGTGATGCCTAACACTCTTTGGCTCTGGGTGTTTAGGGCTTTATCCTCGCTAGGAATTCTCTCTCAAAGGCTTTGAGGTGGGTTGCTCTCAAACGACAAAAGCCGTGCACTAACTCTGAGCAGCCAACCGTTTATGGTTGTAGGGGGTGGGCTATTTATAGCCACTAGGCAACCCGACCTGATTTGTCCGAAATGACCCTTGGTCACTAAGGAACTGACATGTGTTCCAACAGTCATATTTCAAACACACACGGCAACTTTACTTGGGCTACAAGCAAAGCTGACTTATCAAACTCTGGACAAGATTTGCTCTCATAGTCTTCACTCGAAGACATAGGATTTTGGTTAAGCATCACTTCAGTCATTCTGACTGGTTCACTTGGACCCCACTTAACAGTACGGTGGTTCCTATGACTCAACAAAGAAGAAAAAGAACGACGAAAAAACTAAGTCTTCGCGCTCCATAGTCTTCATGCGATGTCTTATCCTGTCATAGTCTTCAATGTGAATGTCTTCACATACCACCTTTGACTTCAATGTCTTCATTCATTTTTAGGGGTCATCTCTGGTAGGAAAATTGAATCAATGAGGGACTTCTACCTGTGTTATCCTGCAATTCTCACAAACACATTAGTCCCTCAACCAGGTTTGTCGTCAATACTCCAAAACCAACTAGGGGTGGCACTAGATGCACTTACAATCTCCCCCTTTTTGGTGATTAATGACAAACTGGTTGAAGTTTTCAACGGGGAATAAAATATGTGAAATTGTAAAGGATAGGGTATTGTGTTCATAAGTTGCAAGGGCTCCCCCTGAAGATGTGCATATAAGTAATTTGCTTTTGGAATGCAAATGCACATGCCAGGTTGTACTTGTGGAGATCCTCTTCAACTTATGATGACAAGTCATTATGCAAGATATGATGTAACGAAGATAATGACATGCATAATGAAAAATGGACGTCTGCAAAATGATCTAAGTGCGGAATTTATCATCGCACATGCGGAATTTATCATCACATCACAGAATAGCAAATAAGTAGTAGACGACCATCGAGTTTAAGTGTTACAACTCAAAGAACCAAATGTATCGAAAACGAGAGTTGTAAGCACTTGGCAAAAGTAGCAAAAAGTAAATTAACCACCCATATGGACCCGCTTGAAGACTATCAACTCATATGCTTCTCCCCCTTTTGTCAGTGAGGACCAAAAAGGTTTGAAGACATAGAGCGCCTACTCATTCCCATGAGGTGTGGGCGAGGCAGCAGGGTCATCGTTGAGATCCGGTGGTGCAGAGGAACTTGGTGCAGTGTCGACACGCGCTGAAGTTGGAGGAGGTGAAGTTGCATCATCTTGGTCATCGATGACTCTGGCATTTACGGTCGCAGCTGAGGACGAGTATTCAGAGTCTTCAAGTGAGGGAGTCCGATGCAAGTGAGCATTTCTGGGAGGAGTTGAGTGAAACTTGAAGCGTTCGGTGAAGCCATCGTCGTGCAGATCAGCTTCAGCACTGAGTAGGGTCAAACTCTTCCACGACCTCCGACAGGTTTCATGAGTGACAAAGGCATTCTTGGTGGCAAGATTGCGAATGCGGTTGACATCCACCAAGAGGCTTTGCATCCGACGCTTAAGCCAGTCGTGATGTTTGTCCTGTTTCTGATGCAGCGCGATGAGAAGCTCTCAGTCATTGAGGACACGAGATCGTCTTTGAGGCCTTTGCGCAATGGTGCTACCAGTGACATCAGTTTGAGCACGAGGGACACGTGTGTTTCCAGCCAGAGGATAAACACGAGAAACAGCTGGAATCCCTTCAATGGGCTGGGTGAAGCTTTGATGATCAACATTGTGAAGATAAATGGGATCCTTAGCAGGCTCTGGGTAAATTGCTTCAACTGACAGATCAACATCGGGCAAGAATATAAGATGATTGCGCGTAGACGGCTGATAGTTGAAGGATGAGTGACGCTTGATCAGACGCATGACCCATGGAGCATAGAATTTCAACCCAAAGATGTCAGAGCCAGACGCTGCCAATTGCCTGATGGAGAAGTCTTGAGCATTGAAGCTAATTCCATTGAAGATATAGAAAACCAAAGTCTTCATTGCTCCTTCAAGCTTCGCTGCAGATGATTGTCCTTTGACAGGCCATAGAGTCTTCCTGATGATGTGGTAAATGGTGCGAGGAAGGTACTCTAGGTCTTCAACAAAGAACTCACATGGGTATTCAGCGTCGTGAGGCAGAGGCTTCATCATGCTCAGCATTTGACTCATGTTGGGTTCTGGCTTCAGAAAGATGCTTTCCAAGGCATTTTGATGTTGTTGACAACCTGGTTCATATTATTCACCAGGAGTGTGCAGGCTTGTGAGCTCAATGATATCAAGAGCTTTAGCTTCATGATGGACATTGCCTGTCATTCACTCAAGGACCCAAGTCTTCGGATCCCTGTTGTAGCCTCGAATATGAAGAGTGGCATAGAATTGAAGCAGCAATTCTTCGTTCCAGTGCTCCTTGTCAGTGACGAACTGCAACAGACCAGCATCTCTGAAACAATCCAATGCTTCTTCAAGGCAGGGCAGTCCAACTATAGCTTCAAAGTCGAGGCGCATATGTGGAAATATGCACCCTTGATTGTATAGGACACAAGAATAGTAGTTGCGCTGCTGATAGCTCCGGAACCGATCTGAGGAAATGCGCGGTCTGGTATAAGGGTTCTTGGAGCTGTTGAAGAAGGTATTATGTGCCACGAAGCCATTTGCATTGAAGACCCTAGGTGAATCATGGAATTCTTGGCTTGGGCTTTTGGACTTGACGCCTGTGCTCAACGTGGTACTCAAATTGTGGACCAGCAGCAGGCGGAGGAGTCAGAATGGGCCAGCGAACCATAACTGACTAACCACGATCAAATTCTAGCTCCATTGTGTGAGGTCTTGGAGGGGGAACCGGGGCATTGGCATTGTCTTCATGGGCTTCAGGGGCCACATGTGCTTCAGGTGCTTGGATTTCAGGTGCTGCATTGACTTCTGGTGCCACATTGGCTTCCGGCGCCTTGTTGGCTTCCGGCGCCGTATTGGCGTCAACCATGACAATGTCATTGGCGTCAGCAGTGATGTTGGTGGCTACTTCAGGGTTGTTAACCTCCACTTCAGAAGCTGGAGGATCGGTCATGTTCTCCTCGAGAACAACATCTTGGTGAGACGGGGGTGTAGCAACTCTTGAAACTCTTGGGGCTTCTTCTTCATCTTCTTCTTCATCAGCTGATGCAGCCGGAACATCTTCAGCCATTTTGGCTTCGGATTCAGACATGTGCATTGTGGGAGTGACTTGGGGCCTTGGTCCTTTGTGAAGCCTGCGTAATGCGGGCGACGCTTGTGGAGATGAAGTGTGCTAGGCCACAAAGTCATCATCATCTTGCACTGTTGGGGTAGCTTGCGGTTGGGGAGAGCTTGGAGTGTCTTGTCTCTGTGGGTGATCAGCCCACGATGCATCCTGAGCAGTTGGCGTCAGAGGACGACCAATGCTGATGAGTTCGTTGTGCGTAAGCACAAGCGATGATACCAATTGGTTCTCGATCTGAGGAAGGACTCCATCATCTTCAACATTGTCATGATGACCAATGTCTTCAGCAGTGGTGGGGTCAACTGCTGGAATGTCTTCAGCTTCAGGAGCCTCTGTGGAAGCAGGCTCATGAATTACCATCCGTCGTTCTTGATGCGAAGAGGCAGGACGAGCAACCGAGATGGGCTCAACAATAAGGGGCTCTGTGGGAGCAGCCCGATCTTTCTTGGTTTTGCGCTTCTTCTTGGAGGGAGCGACATCAGAAGCTTCAGGATGTTTCCTCTTTCTGGCTTCAGCCTCGGCAGCCCTTGTCTTCTTTAATTCTGAAGCCACTATGGGGACCTTAGGCTTCGAGCCTGTCATACTGGGTGGGAAGACAATGGGATGTGCTTCCTGCCTTGTTGCTTCGGGTTCGGCACCAGCTGGCTTCTTCTTCTTCTTTGCAGCCATCCTGGGATCGATGCCAGGACGCCCAAGAGCCTTGCGCTTTTCAGCTTCATTGTAGGCTTGCACGCACTTGTCAGCCAGACTCTTCATGCGCTCACGAGAACCTTTAGCTTCTTCGCGTTTCTTGAGAAAGGCTTCCTTGAGCTCATGCAGCATAGTCTTGAAGTTCTTGACATCTTGCATGCTGAGCTTCGCCATGTGTTGCTTGAACTGAGCTTTCTCATAGTCGATCTTTTGCTTCAGTTCAATGATGCGCTGAGCTAGAGCTAGCTCAGAAGCAATGGCGCCAGTGAAGCCAGATAGGGTGGATGGATCCACTGAAGGTTCCTTTGCAGCAACCCATGTGGTTTTGGGGTACTGCTCAGGTTTCCAGTAAGAGCCATCAGCATTCATTTTCCTTTCGAACCCAACACCCTCTTTCCTAGGGTTTCGGTTCAGGATCTGCCTTTTGAGGACATCACATAGTGTCTGATGCCCTTTGAGACTTTTGAACATCCCTGTTTCAAGCAACGTCTTCAACCTAGCATTCTCATCAGCAATAGCAGTGGCATCCTCAACAGAGGGGTTAGTTGGCACATCAGCAGTTGAAGATATTGCAATAGTAGCAGCAGTAGAACAACCACCAACAGAAGTAGTGTTGTCACGCTCAATAAATTTAAGACATGGTGGTTCAAATCCTTCCTGAGCGGAACTGATCTGTTTGGCGTGAAGTGACTCGTTTTCCTTTTGAAGATCCTCATGAGCCGCTCTCAATTTCTCAAGATCTTGTTTCCTTTGAAGATAATCATAGGAAAGCTTTTCATGAGTTGTTGAGAGCGTTTCATGACGACTTTCAAGTTCCTCATACTTAATGTGAAGATTTTTTATGTCTTCAATTAAGGACTGAGATCGAGTCATTTCAGCGTCTAACAGGTCATCGCTTTTGTCTAACAGTTTTTGAATATGTTCCATAGCTTTCTGTTGTTCAGTTGCGATTTTAGCAAGTGTTTTGTAGCTGGGTTTGGAACCACAATCAGAGTCATCTTCACTGGAAGTTTGATAGTGAGTAGTGCGTGTGTTTACCTTGGCACCGCGTGCCATGAAGCAGTAGGTAGGAGCGGAGTAGTCCTTGTCATTTGCATCAGTGTCGGTGACGGAGTAATTGTCTTCAGTGTTGAAGATGGACTGGCAACGTATGCCGTAGCCAGACTCGCAACGCCAGAATCGGACTCCTCCTCAGACTCCACCTCCGCCTCCTCAGAAGCGGACTCCTCCTCTGAATCCATTTCCTTGGTCACTAGGCAACCCGACCTGATTTGTCCGAAATGACCCTTGGTCACTAAGGAACTGACACGTGTTCCAACGGTCAGATTTCAAACACACACGGCAACTTTACTTGGGCTACAAGCAAAGCTGACTTATCCAACTCTGGACAAGATTTGCTCTCATAGTCTTCACTCGAAGACATAGGATTTTGGTTAAGCATCACTTCAGTCATTCTGACTGGTTCACTTGGACCCCACTTAACAGTACGGTGGTTCCTATGACTCAACAAAGAAGAAAAAGAACGACGAAACAACTAAGTCTTCGTGCTCCACAGTCTTCATGCGATGTCTTCTCTTGTCATAGTCTTCAATGTGAATGTCTTCACATACCACCTTTGACTTCAATGTCTTCATTCATTTTTAGGGGTCATCTCTGGTAGGAAAACCGAATCAATGAGGGACTTCTACCTGTGTTATCCTGCAATTCTCACAAACACATTAGTCCCACAACCAGGTTTGTCGTCAATACTCCAAAACCAACTAGGGGTGGCACTAGATGCACTTACACACCCCTTATTACAGATGATCACCTGCTGCACTAGAAGATTCCAAAGATACTCTACGATGTTCTCCCAAGACTTTATGCCATCACTTTTGCAATTCCCTTCCATCAATAAACCCCTATGGATAACCACGTACACTTGACATTCATACAATAATTTTCCGTTGATCTTGTTATTAGAAGATACCTCAAAATTCTGTCTATTGTTCTGAGAATACTTCGTGCCTACTGCCTTGTAGTTCTTTGCCACATGAATACCCTTGCGGATAATTCCTCACACTTACCGAGTATCCGCTCATCCCCAGTTGTTCATGTGTTTCACAAAGGTCTTCGAAATACCATTCGATCTTCTAAAAATCCTCAACAACCTATTGCTCTTGAAATTCTTGCTTGGTTGCATTATGGATAACCCCATAAGTCTGGTAATCTTATTGTCATCCTTTGTCATTATCATTTTGAGTCCGCTGATTCAATATGTTGCGAATGCCCGCAATCCTCAATCAGGTCCTAGAATTCATCCTTCCAGCTCAGACATTATTTTAAAGATGAGCTGGATCTCGACCAATCAAATTGCCATCGATTGTACCCCTAAGCCTACTCAACTTATCCATCATTAATCAGAGCGTTTGCTTCTGATCCGTTGAATTGGAAATCATAATTCCTTTGCATTTGAGCTTTGAATTAGTCAGTTGTTTCTATAATCCAATGCATTTATATTGTTTCTTCCACTAGTTGTGTGTCAATACTCACATCATCTCCGTTATGGACCCTCATATCCTTTATTGAATTATCATTCGATTGTGTCCTTCATATACAAAAATCTCGAGAGTTCTATCCCTGATACGTAATGCCATTGGTAAATCCTATTCTCTAATTTGGCCAACCATGCTCTACTTTTGAGCTGGTGATAATTACTCTCAAAGCTTGTAGTATAGGTTTCTAAGATGCCCCGATGGGTTGAACCTATGCCTTCCGTAATCTGTGTGAACCGGAAAGTTTCACGATTCATAATCCTCTGGTAATTCACCACATAGGTATTCACACTCAAATCATTTTTATAGAGCAGTGAATGAATGGTCACGCATTGGAGAAGTGGGAGTCGACCTTGAACTTTGTGTTCATTCCCATGGGCACGATGTGGATCATATCAGGAAAGCTTCTCTTAAATTAATTATTCCCTTGGTATAAGTTCATGTTATATCTGGGATCTGGCCATTTGCAATCATGGTTCCGACTATATTGATATTCTTTGATTCCTTTTCTCGGACAAGTTAAAGTACTTGTCTTCTACAGATCAATGTACCTGTCCAACCTTTATTTTGTCCTACTTTCGAGTATTACTCTCTAGTATCTTGATAATATCACAGAACCATGTTTCTTATTGCGAGCCTTCTCCAAGTATTACATTCTCACTAATTTCAATTTTCCCGGGGTTCTGATTTTTTTAGTCACTCGAGGACAACGGTAAGTGAATCAATTCCGCACTACGATTCAACAACTCTTAGAAATCTTCATTTCTTGCGAGTTTGTACTCGATCATGTCATTTCCAACTGATTGACTACATCATCATCGCCAGGCTGACTGCTTGACCATTCTACCTATGTCCTTCATCCCTGGGACATGATCCCGACAGTGCTCTAAGCTTACATTGAACTTTCAGCATCATATTGCTTGTCTTGAGAGACAACTTCGGATTCTGAAATGGCATCTTATCTATGGTTATAATAACCTTTTGCTTCACCATTTTCCTTGGCTTGAGGTCATCGTCGATCGACTACCTCTTCATGGAATCTCTCGACAAAAGTGTCGTGATCATTATCAACATTCTGAGCTCTCCCAAGATATCTATCGAATTCTTGATGAGAAATACCATCCTTGCCCCTCGATGGTTTGTGTTACCATCGGCAACATCATTGCCCTCCCTCCAACACAAACTTGTTTATGTTTTGTGTAGTACCTCGAGTTCCTTCCTACCCAACTTATGTTATGTTCTACTTTATAGTATTACCATATTTTATGTCAAGGAGGTCATGGGAATTTCACCACCTCTTGAGAATTCTTGATACAAGTGATACTTATAACCATCACCATTCTTTTTCTTGGTCCCCGTGTTGTTTCTAACCAGAAACCTGACAATTGAACTATGATGTGCGAATTCAAAACTTCTAGCAACCCTATTGCTTTGAAGTTAATGGTCGATATTTCATTCTTAGACCGTTGGTTATCGAATCACCATTCTATCATTAACTATGCTACCTAAGACCATATTTCGGGTGCACCTTTCAATGAATGTTTTATTGTGTATGTTTTCCTCGAGCATACCTCATTATATCATTTGATCTGACAATGTTATCTCCTTGTTCACATAATTGTGGAATCCATCTTTTGGGAATCATAACGAATTGTCGCTGAGTTCATTAGCCACCTACTCATCCTCTCCTTGGTTTAATGATAAACTCATGATTCAGAACTTGCTTCCATAGTTCATTTCTCGAGAATCTTGCAACTCCATCTTGTTGAATTGTGTTGAACCCCTTCCATCGCAGGCATCCTGAGTCTGAGGTATCTTGACACCAATAAGATCTGAATCTTGGTCAGATATGATGGTTGGAACATATTTCCAAGAGTTATAACATTGGTCATTATATGACCCGGTAAGGTGATGTCATGCCTAGCACACCTGGCTGGAGGATGATGTCTACTACACAACATTCTTCTTGTAGACGTTGTTGGGCCTCCAAGTGCAGAGGTTTGTAGGACAGTAGCAAATTTCCCTCAAGTGGATAACCTAAGGATTATCAATCCGTGGGAGGCGTAGGATGAAGACGGTCTCTCTCAAACAACCCTGCAACCAAATAACAAAGAGTCTCTTGTGTCCCCAACACACCTAATACAATGGAAAATTGTATAGGTGCACTAGTTCGGCGAAGAGATGGTGATACAAATGCAATATGGATGGTGGATATAGGTTTTTGTAATCTGAAATTATAAAAACAACAAGGTAACTAACAATAAAAGTGAGCGAAAACGGTATTGCAATGCGTTGAAACAAGGCCTAGGGTTCATACTTTCACTAGTGCAAGTTCTCTCAACAAGGATAACATAATTAGATCATATAACAATCCATCAACATGCAACAAAGAGTCACTCCAAAGTCACTAATAGCGGAGAACAAACAAAGAGATTATTGTAGGGTACGAAACCACCTCAAAGTTAGTCTTTCCGATCAATCCATTGGGCTATTCCTATAAGTGTCACAAACAGCCCTACAGTTCGTAGTAAAATAACACCTTAAGACGCAAATCAACCAAAACCCTAATGTCACCTAGATACTCCAATGTCACCTCAAGTATCCGCGGGTATGATTATACGATATGCATCACACAATCTCAGATTCATCTATTCAACCAACACAAAGAACTTCAAAGAGTGCCCCAAAGTTTCTACCAGAGAGTCAAGACGAAAACGTGTGCCAACCCCTATGCATAAGTTCACAAGGTCACAGAACTCGCAAGTTGATCACCAAAACATGCATCAAGTGGATCATGTGAATATCCCATTGTCACCACAGATAAGCACATGCAAGACATACATCAAGTGTTCTCAAATCATTAGACTCAATTCGATAAGATAACTTCAAAGGGAAAACTGAATTCATCACAAGGAGATAGAGGGGGAGAAACATCATAAGATCCAACTATAATAGCAAAGCTCGCGGTACATCAAGATCGTGCCAAGTCAAGAACACGAGAGAGAGAGAGAGATCAAACACATAGCTACTGGTACATACCCTCAGCCCCGAGGGTGAACTACTCCCTCCTCGTCATGGAGAGTACCGGGATGATGAAGATGGCCATCGATGATGGATCCCCCCTCTGGCAGGGTGCCGGAACAGGGTCCCGATTGGTTTTTGGTGGCTACAGAGGCTTGCGGCGGCGGAACTTCCAATCTAGGTTTCTTTTCGGGGGTTTCTGTATTTATAGGAATTTTTGGCGTCGGTCTCACGTTAGGGGGGTCTCCGAGTCATCCACGAGGCAGGGGGCGTGCCCAGGGGGTAGGGCGCGCCCTCCTCCCTCGTGGATGGCTCGGGACTCTTTTGGCCCAACTATTTTTACTCTCGGGGCTTCTTTTGGTCCATAAAAAATCATCAAAATTTGGCACGTCAATTGGACTCCGTTTGGTATTCCTTTTCCGTAAAACTCAAAAATAGGAAAAAAAATAGAAACTGGCACTGGGCTCTAGGTTAATAGGTTAGTCCCCAAAATCATATAAAATAGAATATAAAACATCCAAGATGGATAATATAATAGCATGGAACAATCAAAAATTATAGATACGTTGGAGACATATCAAGCATCCCCAAGCTTAATTCCTGCTCGTCCTCGAGTAGGTAAATGATAAAAACAGAATTTTTGATGTGGAATGCTACCTAAAATAATTATCAATTTAATTTTCTTTATTGTGGCATGAATGTTCAAATCCGAAAGATTCAAGACAAAAGTTTAATATTGAAATAAAAATAATAATACTTCAAGCATACTAACAAAGTAATCATGTCTTCTCAAAATAACATGGCCAAAGAAAGTTATGAAATTTCTCTCCCCTTTCCTAAAGGGTTTTCTACGTTATATCCCGTCATGGATATCATGTTTTGCTTGTCCATGGGAAGGATATACCACTGAAATATGTGCTTAAACACAATTTTCCTTTCCATTATTCTGTTTAAGCTGGTGATCACCTTTTCCTTTCCATTATTTTGTTTAACCTTTCTTGTGATTTATATGATCTAAGCAGTGATAATTCCTTGCTTATGTAAACACCTCGGTGTACAACTCTGTCAGTAAGGCCATGTTACTATTGTTGTTGACATTCTGGTAACCATCGATGGACGAGAAGTTTGCCTATTGGCCCGCCTCGTTCAACGAGCAGGAAAATGGTTCTCTTCGTCCCTCGCCCTTGGTATCGACGTTGTTACTGACATAACTGACAGGTTATTCTCTGACATGCCTTGCTATCATGATCGTGCAAGATGACATCACCCTCCCTACTTTTAACCCACATGGTGGGCTCGTAACCCATAGTTCCACAGGATCGAAACCTGACTCTTCTATACATCCCTATTCCCAAGGTTACTCCTCACGCTTGGCTTCGTGTGTAATTCACGAGCCACCTTCCTAGTGATCTATTCTGGTATCAGACGCAATAGTTATTATCGTTGCTCTGGACCCCTTTCACAAGTTGTTTTAGACATGAACGATTGTCTATGCATTTGAAACTTCTTATTGTACCTTATTACTTTGCTCTTTATGTGTTTTATTTGTTCAACTCGAGAGATACTCATGTGTTCATTCGTGGGATAACCCCTGATGATTACCCCTTATAGCATTCTATTGTTGTCAAGCTGCCCCTTTCCTATTCGTAAGTACGATGGAGTTCCTAAGGACGGGATGACGACTTCATCACGATGACCTGAAGCAAAGGAATGGAGTCATCAAAGTAATGGATCGACCTCTTCGAGAAGAGCAACCAAGACCGAGAAGACTCAATGGAATTTCATAACCAGAACTTTCCCCCTTACCCCACCTCTTAAATCTCGGGATGAGATTTCTTGTAATGGAGGAGAATTGTGACGCCCGGATAATCAAGCTAGACTAACCTTCGACTAATGATGCCATGTCACCACGATTATTGTTGATAATCTCGTGATGGTTCAAAATCGAGTCAAATGATAAAAGTTTTCAAATATTAAAACTAAAATGTTCTGGATGTGACAAATAATCCCTAGGTAATATTGGTGGAGAAATCACATTTTTATTAAATAATTCAATGCACCAAGGTAATTAAAACAATACTAAAACATTAATTAAATGACTTTTATAAATTATAAAATGTTAAAACATTTTATTTAGGGGTCAAACTTTTTGTGGTAGTAGGTTAAAAGATGATACTAATTTAGAAGTTGTATTGTATTTAATTAAACTAAAATACATTAAAGGCTAACAAAAAACAAATAAATAGAAAAGTAAATGAAAACAAAAGATTAAAAAGAGAGGCAAACCCGCCCCTCCACTGGGCCAACCGGCTTAGCTGGCCGCCCACCAGGTCGGCCCATCCTAGGCCTACCTAACCCCCTAGTCCCTGTAACCCTAATCGCATGTCCCCACTCCCCCTGATCCACCCCTCTCCCTCTAGTCTCCCGTCCCCGAGTGGATCTGGATCGAGGGCAATCGATGCCCCCGACCCCCGCAGCCGCCGCGCACCATCACCCCGCCACCCTCGTCACCGACGGCCCGGACGTCGTTAAGCAATTATGTCTCTTCAAAATAACATGGCCAAAGAAAGTTATCCCTACAAAATCATATAGTCTGGCTATGCTCTATCTTCACCACACAAAGTATTTAAATCATGCACAACCCCGATGACAAGCCAAGTAATTGTTTCATACTTTTGGTGTTCTCAAACTTTTTCAATCTTCACGCAATACATGAGCGTGAGCCATGGACATATTAGGTGGAATAGAATGGTGGTTGTGGAGGAGACAAAAAAGGGAAGATAGTCTCACATCAACTAGGCGTATCAACGGGCTATGAAGATGCCCATCAATAGATATCAATGTGAGTGAGTAGGGATTGCCATGCAACGGATGCACTAGAGCTATAAGTATATGAAAGCTCAACAAAAGGAACTAAGTGGGTTGCATCAAACTCGCTTGCTCACGAAGACCTAGGGCAATTTGAGGAAGCCCATCATTGGAATATACAAGCCAAGTTCTATAATGAAAAATTCCCACTAGTATATGAAAGTGATAACATAGGAGACTCCCTATTATGAAGATCATGGTGCTACTTTGAAGCACAAGTGTGGTAAAAGGATAGTAGCATTGCCCCTTCTCTCTTTTTCTCTCATTTTTTATTTGGGCCTTTTCTCTTTTTTTGGCCTCTTTTTTTCGTTCGGAGTCTCATCCCGACTTGTGGGGGAATCATAGTCTCCATCATCCTTAACTCACTTGGGACAATGCTCTAAAAATGATGATCATCACACTTTTATTTACTTACAACTCAACAATTACAACTCAATACTTAGAACAAAATATGACTCCATGTGAATGCCTCCGGTGGTGTACCGGGATATGCAATGAATCAAGAGTGACATGTATGAAAGAATAATGAACGGTGGCTTTGCCACAAAATACCATGTCAACTACATGATCATGCAAAGCAATATGACAATGATGGAGCGTGTCATAGTAAACGGAACAGTGGAAAGTTGCATGGCAATATATCTCGGAATGGCTATGGAAATGCCATGATAGGTAGGTATGGTGGCTGTTTTGAGGAAGGTATATGGTGCGTGTATGATACCGGCGAAAGGTGCGCGGTATTAGAGAGGCTAGCAATGGTGGAAGGGTGAGAGTGCGTACGATCCATGGACTCAACATTAGTCATAAAGAACTCATATACTTATTGCAAAAATCTACAAGTTATCAAAGCAAAGTATTATGCGCATGCTCCTAGGAGGATAGATTGGTAGGAAAATACCATCGCTCGTCCCCGACCGCCACTCATAAGGAAGACAATCAATAAATAAATCATGCTCCGACTTCATC
Organism: Triticum urartu; assembly: GCF_003073215.2. Lineage (NCBI taxonomy): Eukaryota > Viridiplantae > Streptophyta > Magnoliopsida > Poales > Poaceae > Triticum > Triticum urartu. Next base: position 704,479,844 of record NC_053023.1, read on the forward strand.
ACATAACGGTTCACCATACGTGCATGCTACGTCAATCACAAACTTTAACACAAGTGTTTCTCAAATTCAAAACTACTCAACTATCATGACTCTAATATCACCATCTCCATATCTCAAAACAATTATCAAGTATTAAACTTCTCATAGTATTCAACACACTTATAAGAGAATTTTATTATTAATCTTGAATGCCTAACATAATTAAAGCAAATTACCATGCTATTTTGTAGGACTCTCAAAATAATCTAAGTGAAGCATGAGAGAACAATAGTTTCTATAAAACAAATCCACCTACGTGCTCTAAAAGATATAAGTGAAGCACTAGAGCAAAAACTATATAACTCAAAAGATATAAGTGAAGCACATAGAGTATTCCAACAATTTCCGAATCATATGTGTCTCTCTCAAAAGGTGTGTGCAGCAAGGATGATTGTGGAAAACTAAAAAATAAAGACTCAAATAATACAAGACGCTCCAAGCAAAACACATATCATGTGGCAAATAAAAATATAGCTCCAAGTAAAGTTAACGATGGAAGTAGACGAAAGAGGGAATGCCTTCCGGGGCATCCCTAAGCTTTGGCTTTTTTATGTCATTAGATTATCTTGGGGGTGCCATGGGCATCCCCAAGATTAGTCTCCTGTCACTCCTTGTTCCATAATCCATCAAATCCTTACCCAAAACTTGAAAACTTCACAACACAAAACTTAAAGTAGAAAATCTCATGAGCTCCGTTAGCGAAATAAAACAAAATAACATTTCAAGGTACTGTAATGAACTCATTCTTTATTTATATTGGTGTTAAACCTACTTTATTCCAACTTCTCTATGGTTTATAAACTATTTTACTAGCCATAGATTCATCAAAATAAGCAAACAACACATGAAAAACAGAATCTGTCAAAAACAGAACAGTCTGTAGTAATCTGTAGCTAGCGCAAGATATGGAACCCCAAAAATTATAAAATAAATTTCTGGACGTGATTAATTTATATATTAATCAACTTCAAAAAGAATTAACTAAGTAGCACTTTCCAAATAAAAATGGCAGCAGTTCTTGTGAGAGCTAAAGTTTCTGTTTTTTACAGCAAGATTAAAAAGACTTTCCCCAAGTCTTCCCAACGATTCTACTTGGCACAAACACTAATTAAACACAAAAAACACAACCAAAACATAGGATAGAAAAATTATTTATTACTAAACAGGAGCAAAAATCAAGGAATAAAAATAAAATTGGGTTGCCTCCCAACAAGCGCTATCGTTTAACGCCCCTAGCTAGGCATAAAAAACAAGGATAGATCTAGGTATTGCCATCTTTGGTAGGCAATCCATAAGTGGCTCTCATAATAGATTCATAAGGTAATTTAATTTTCTTTGTAGGAAGTGTTCCATGCCTTTCCTTAACGGCAATTGGAATCTAATATTTCCTTCCTTCATATCAATAATTGCACCAACCGTTCTAAGGAAAGGTCTACCAAGAATAATAGGACATGAAGGATTGCAATCTATGTCAAGAACAATAAAATATACGGGCACATAGTTCCTATTTGCAACAATAAGAACATCATTAGTTCTTCCCATAGGTTTCTTAATAGTGGAATCCGCAAGGTGCAAGTTTAAAGAGCAATCATCAAAATCACGGAAACCTAACAAATCACACAATGTCTTTGGAATTGTGGAAACACTAGCACCCAAATCACACAAAGCATAGCATTCATGATCTTTAATTTTAATTTTAATAGTTGGTTCCCACTCATCATAAAGTTTTCTAGGGATAGAAACTTCCAACTCAAGTTTTTCTTCATACGATTGCATCAAAGCATCAACGATATGTTTGGTAAAAGCTTTATTTTGACTATAAGCATGGGAAGAATTTAGCACGGATTGCAACAAGGAAATACAATATATCAAAGAGCAGCTATCATAATTAAATTACTTGAAATCCAAAATAGTAGGTTCATTAACATCTAGAGTATTGATCTCTTCAATCCCACTTTTATCAAATTTAGCATCAAGATCTAAAAACTCCGAATTTTTGGAACACCTTCTAGGTAAAGGTGGATCATATTCAGTCC